>NC_041385.1:170972795-170973979 GCF_002162155.2 Triticum dicoccoides
GAGACATGTTTCCGGTCAATAACCAATAGCGGAACCTGGATGCTCATATTGGCTCCTACATATTCTACGAAGATCTTTATCGGTCAAACCGCATAACAACATATGTTGTTCCCTTTGTCATCGGTATGTTACTTGCCCGAGATTTGATCGTCGGTATCTCTATACCTAGTTCAATCTCGTTACCGGCAAGTCTCTTTACTCATTACATAATGCATCATTCCGTAACTAACTCATTAGCTACATTGCTTGCAGGGGTTATAGTGATGTGCATTACCGAGAGGGCCCAGAGATACCTCTCCGATAATCGGAGTGACAAAACCTAATCTCGAAATACGCCAACCCAACATGTACCTTTGGAGAAACCTATAGAGCTCCTTTATAATCACCCAGTTACGTTATGACGTTTGGAAGCACACAAAGTGTTCCTCCGGTAAACGGGAGTTGCATAATCTCGTAGTTGTAGGAACTTGTATAAGTTATGAAGAAAGCAATAGCAACATACTAAACGATCAAGTGCTAAGCTAACGGAATGGTTCAAGTCAATCACATCATTCTCCTAATGATGTGATCCCGTTAATCAAATGACAACTCATGTCTATGGTTAGGAAACATAACCATCTTTGATTAATGAGCTAGTCAAGTAGAGGCATACTAGTGACATTAAGTTTGTCTATGTATTCACACATGTATCTTGTTTCCGGGTAATACAATTCTAGCATGAATAATAAACAGTTATCATGATATGAGGAAATAAATAATAACTTTATTATTGCCTCTAGGGCATATTTCCTTCAGTCTCCCACTTGCACTAGAGTCAATAATCTAGTACACAGTAATGATTCTAACACCCATGGAGTCTTGGTGTTGATCATGTTTTGCTCGTGGAAGAGGCTTAGTCAATGGGTCTGCAACATTCAGATCCGTATGTATCTTGCAAATCTCTATGTCTCCCACCTAGAATTGGTCCCGGATGGAATTGAAGCGTCTCTTGATGTGCTTGGTGCTCTTGTGAAATCTGGATTCCTTTGCCAAGGCAATTGCACCAGTATTGTCACAGAAGATCTTCATTGGTCCCGATGCACTAGGTATGACACCTAGATCGGAAATGAACTCCTTCATCCAGACTCCTTCATTTGCTGCTTCCGAAGCAGCTATGTACTCCGCTTCGCATGTAGATCCCGCCA
>NC_041385.1:170973989-170975161 GCF_002162155.2 Triticum dicoccoides
GATGCTTTTTTTGGAACTGCACCAACTGACAGCTCCACTGAGGGAGTCCCGGATTAGGGGTGTCCGGACAGCCGAACTACGACCTTTGGCCGGACTCCCGGACTATGAAGATACAAGATTGAAGACTTCGTCCCGTGTCCGGATAGGACTTTCCTTGGCGTGGAAGGCAAGCTTGGCGATACGATATGTAGATCTCCTCCAATTGTAACCGACTCTGTGTAACCCTATCCCTCTCCGGTGTCTATATAAACCGGAGAGTTTTAGTCCGTAGGACGAACAACAATCATACCATAGGCTAGCTTCTAGGGTTTAGCCTCTCTGATCTCGTGGTAGATCAACTCTTGTACTACCCATACCATCAATATTAATCAAGCAGGAGTAGGGTTTTACCTCCATCGAGAGGGCCCGAACCTAGGTAAAAACATCGTCCACGGAATTCTCTTGGTGGACGGGATCCTTTGTGCCCCGATGGAGGCCGTTTTTGTAGTGTCCGTTGGATGGATTTGGAATTTGACTATTTCGTCTGCCGGCTTGAAGGAGGTGGATTTGGATCTTTTGTCGAGTATCACGTCGTCCCTGTCCACCATGGAGCGCAACACAGTTAGTTCCTTAGCCGCTAGGGCTTCGGATAATGCCTCGAGGGCTAGTGCAGCTGTCTTGTTTTTGGCGCGGAGCGCTGTGTCCGGATCGCTGGCAAGAGTGATTATTCTGTTGGGTCCGGGCATTTTGAGCTTCATGTACCCATAGTGGGGTATAGCTTGAAAAATTGTGAATGCTTCTCGCCCTAACAGAGCGTGGTATCCACTGCTGAACGGGGCCACTTGAAATGTGACCTCCTCGGATATGTAATTATCCGGCGTGCCGAACACCACATCTAGTGTGATTTTTCCTGAACAGCACGCTTCACGTCTGGGGATTATTCCTCTGAAGGTTGTGTTGCTTCGCTCAATGCGGCTCCAGTCTATTTCCATTTTGCGCAGGGTTTCCTCGTAGATGAGGTTTAGTCCGCTGCCACCGTCCATGAGTGCCTTTGTAAGTCGGAAGCCATCCACTATCGGACTGAGGACCAGTGCGGCTGGCGCTCGGGCTGTCCGGAATTTAGGTTCTTCACTGGCGTTAAAGGTGATAGCCGTGTCACTCCATGGGTTTATTGTTGCTACTTGGTAGACTTC
>NC_041385.1:170975171-170975916 GCF_002162155.2 Triticum dicoccoides
GTAAGGCTGCGGAGCGTTCGCTTCCTCGCATTGTTTGATGCGAAATTCTCGAAGACTATCGACACCGTACTGGCATTTGTGGGGTGGTGCTCTGCGGATTCTGGAGTTAGAAGCTCCTCGCCACTTCTGGCCACTTGCCGGAGTATCCTACATGCCCTAAGGCTATGAGTTGGTGTGACGCCCTCTGTATTATGAATTTTACAGGGTCTATTGAGCCATCCCTCCAGTACGGTTCCATACCCTGTAGAGGGTTTTTGTTTTTTGATATTTGGCCTGGGTGCCTGGCGATAATGCGCCCTTTTGTTTCGGACTGGTATTGTATTCAGGGTCGGTTTGTCCCAGAATTTTGTTTCGGTTTTCCGGACGCTTTCCGTCGCACAATACTTTTGTACTATGGATGTCAAGTCGGCAAAGTGTGTAATTTCGCGGCGACTTATGGCGTTAAGGATTCCGATGTCCATGCAGTTGTTACAGAAGAATGATATTGCATCCCCCTCGTGGCAGTCCTGTATCCTGTTCATAACCAGGAGGAATCTGGCCCTGTAGTGATGCACTGATTCCCTGGGCTCTTGCCGAATTAGGGATAGATCCCTTATATTTGGGTGGGCGGGTGGTATTAAATCCGGAACCTCGCCCGACATAAGACTCAGGGGCCAAAAAGTTTCCGAACTCGGAAGTTTGTTTTCTTGGACGTTATTCAATGAATCAGGCCTGCTGCCTGACTTTAGGTTCAGGGCTTGGGCGA
>NC_041385.1:170976524-171003192 GCF_002162155.2 Triticum dicoccoides
TGGCGGGATCTACATGCGAAGCGGAGTACATAGCTGCTTCGGAAGCAGCAAATGAAGGAGTCTGGATGAAGGAGTTCATTTCCGATCTAGGTGTCATACCTAGTGCATCGGGACCAATGAAGATCTTCTGTGACAATACTGGTGCAATTGCCTTGGCAAAGGAATCCAGATTTCACAAGAGCACCAAGCACATCAAGAGACGCTTCAATTCCATCCGGGACCAATTCTAGGTGGGAGACATAGAGATTTGCAAGATACATACGGATCTGAATGTTGCAGACCCATTGACTAAGCCTCTTCCACGAGCAAAACATGATCAACACCAAGACTCCATGGGTGTTAGAATCATTACTGTGTACTAGATTATTGACTCTAGTGCAAGTGGGAGACTGAAGGAAATATGCCCTAGAGGCAATAATAAAGTTATTATTTATTTCCTCATATCATGATAACTGTTTATTATTCATGCTAGAATTGTATTACCCGGAAACAAGATACATGTGTGAATACATAGACAAACTTAATGTCACTAGTATGCCTCTACTTGACTAGCTCATTAATCAAAGATGGTTATGTTTCCTAACCATAGACATGAGTTGTCATTTGATTAACGGGATCACATCATTAGGAGAATGATGTGATTGACTTGAACCATTCCGTTAGCTTAGCACTTGATCGTTTAGTATGTTGCTATTGCTTTCTTCATAACTTATACAAGTTCCTACAACTACGAGATTATGCAACTCCCGTTTACCGGAGGAACACTTTGTGTGCTTCCAAACGTCATAACGTAACTGGGTGATTATAAAGGAGCTCTATAGGTTTCTCCAAAGGTACATGTTGGGTTGGCGTATTTCGAGATTAGGTTTTGTCACTCCGATTATCGGAGAGGTATCTCTGGGCCCTCTCGGTAATGCACATCACTATAACCCCTGCAAGCAATGTAGCTAATGAGTTAGTTACGGAATGATGCATTATGTAATGAGTAAAGAGACTTGCCGGTAACGAGATTGAACTAGGTATAGAGATACCGACGATCAAATCTCGGGCAAGTAACATACCGATGACAAAGGGAACAACATATGTTGTTATGCGGTTTGACCGATAAAGATCTTCGTAGAATATGTAGGAGCCAATATGAGCATCCAGGTTCCGCTATTGGTTATTGACCGGAAACATGTCTCGGTCATGTCTACATAGTTCTCGAACCCATAGGGTCCGCACGCTTAAGGTTTTCGATGACAGTTATATTATGAGTTTATGAGTTTTGATGTACCAAAGTTTGTTCGGAGTCCCGAATGTGATTATGGACATGACGAGGAGTCTCCAAATGGTCGAGACATGAAGATTGATATATTGGAAGCCTATATTTGGATATCGGAAGTGTTCCGGGTGAAATTGGGATTTTACTTGATTACCGGGAGGTTACCGGAACCCCCCGGGGGCTTAATGGGCCTACATGGGCCTTAGTGGAGAAGAGGAGAGGAGGCAAGGGCTGGGCCGCGCGCCCCTCCCCCCTAGTCCGAATAGGACAAGGTGAGGGGGCGGCGCCCCCCCCTTTCCTTCCTCTCTCCCTCCTCCTTCCCCCCTTCTCCTAGTCCAACAAGGAAGGAGGGAGTCCTACTCCCGGAGTCTACTTCCTGAAGTCCTGGCGGTGCTTGAAGATGTTGTCGACGGGTTTGCCTCCTTGGTGGAAAGTGAGGCGCGCTCACTTTCTTCCTCGGCTCTGACGTGCGTCTTCAACCATCTTTATCTCCAGGATGCCGGCTTCAACCTCTCCTCCTTCCTTACTCCGGTGGACTAGGAGAAGGGGGGAAGGAGGAGGGAGAGAGGAAGGAAAGGGGGGGGGGCGCCGCCCCCTCACCTTGTCCTATTCGGACTAGGGGGGAGGGGCGCGCGGCCCAGCCCTTGCCTCCTCTCCTCTTCTCCACTAAGGCCCATGTAGGCCCATTAAGCCCCCGGGGGGTTCCGGTAACCTCCCGGTAATCAAGTAAAATCCCAATTTCACCCGGAACACTTCCGATATCCAAATATAGGCTTCCAATATATCAATCTTCATGTCTCGACCATTTGGAGACTCCTCGTCATGTCCATAATCACATTCGGGACTCCGAACAAACTTTGGTACATCAAAACTCATAAACTCATAATATAACTGTCATCGAAAACCTTAAGCGTGCGGACCCTATGGGTTCGAGAACTATGTAGACATGACCGAGACATGTTTCCGGTCAATAACCAATAGCGGAACCTGGATGCTCATATTGGCTCCTACATATTCTACGAAGATCTTTATCGGTCAAACCGCATAACAACATATGTTGTTCCCTTTGTCATCGGTATGTTACTTGCCCGAGATTTGATCGTCGGTATCTCTATACCTAGTTCAATCTCGTTACCGGCAAGTCTCTTTACTCATTACATAATGCATCATTCCGTAACTAACTCATTAGCTACATTGCTTGCAGGGGTTATAGTGATGTGCATTACCGAGAGGGCCCAGAGATACCTCTCCGATAATCGGAGTGACAAAACCTAATCTCGAAATACGCCAACCCAACATGTACCTTTGGAGAAACCTATAGAGCTCCTTTATAATCACCCAGTTACGTTATGACGTTTGGAAGCACACAAAGTGTTCCTCCGGTAAACGGGAGTTGCATAATCTCGTAGTTGTAGGAACTTGTATAAGTTATGAAGAAAGCAATAGCAACATACTAAACGATCAAGTGCTAAGCTAACGGAATGGTTCAAGTCAATCACATCATTCTCCTAATGATGTGATCCCGTTAATCAAATGACAACTCATGTCTATGGTTAGGAAACATAACCATCTTTGATTAATGAGCTAGTCAAGTAGAGGCATACTAGTGACATTAAGTTTGTCTATGTATTCACACATGTATCTTGTTTCCGGGTAATACAATTCTAGCATGAATAATAAACAGTTATCATGATATGAGGAAATAAATAATAACTTTATTATTGCCTCTAGGGCATATTTCCTTCAGTCTCCCACTTGCACTAGAGTCAATAATCTAGTACACAGTAATGATTCTAACACCCATGGAGTCTTGGTGTTGATCATGTTTTGCTCGTGGAAGAGGCTTAGTCAATGGGTCTGCAACATTCAGATCCGTATGTATCTTGCAAATCTCTATGTCTCCCACCTAGAATTGGTCCCGGATGGAATTGAAGCGTCTCTTGATGTGCTTGGTGCTCTTGTGAAATCTGGATTCCTTTGCCAAGGCAATTGCACCAGTATTGTCACAGAAGATCTTCATTGGTCCCGATGCACTAGGTATGACACCTAGATCGGAAATGAACTCCTTCATCCAGACTCCTTCATTTGCTGCTTCCGAAGCAGCTATGTACTCCGCTTCGCATGTAGATCCCGCCACGATGCTTTTTTTGGAACTGCACCAACTGACAGCTCCACTGAGGGAGTCCCGGATTAGGGGTGTCCGGACAGCCGAACTACGACCTTTGGCCGGACTCCCGGACTATGAAGATACAAGATTGAAGACTTCGTCCCGTGTCCGGATAGGACTTTCCTTGGCGTGGAAGGCAAGCTTGGCGATACGATATGTAGATCTCCTCCAATTGTAACCGACTCTGTGTAACCCTATCCCTCTCCGGTGTCTATATAAACCGGAGAGTTTTAGTCCGTAGGACGAACAACAATCATACCATAGGCTAGCTTCTAGGGTTTAGCCTCTCTGATCTCGTGGTAGATCAACTCTTGTACTACCCATACCATCAATATTAATCAAGCAGGAGTAGGGTTTTACCTCCATCGAGAGGGCCCGAACCTAGGTAAAAACATCGTGCCCCTTGTCTCCTGTTACCATCCGCCTAGACGCACAGTTCGGGACCCCCTACCCAAGAGGGTTTTGACACCGACATTGGTGCTTTCATTGAGAGTTCCTCTGTGTCGTCACTGTCAGGAAGGATGACGCACCCCGTCTTTAAAGACGGTGCTGTTGCTAAAGGAGCTTTGGCTGTCGGCTAAACTCTCTGGCTAGGCAGGTTTTTGATGACCGCCTGTTCGGCCGACGCGCCGACGATGACCTCTCGGGTCGTCGAAAGCAATCTCCACATCAACTCAGAATTTGCCGAGCAGTTAGATCCGACAGAGCTCTCTTCTCTAAACGAGCTCTTAGGTCGCATCGCCTCCCTGGGAGTCGCTACAGATTACGGCCAGATTGGGCTTAAACCTGATCAGAGAGAGATTGACTCTCCCCAGGTCACCCACCACGTTGAAGTGGTGGAGGAACAATACGGCGAATCTTCGCCCATCCTAAGGACCAGATGTGTCCGGATTCCCGATCCCTCCAAGCCGGACATCCGCGGAGGGGAGGACATCGCCCAAGCCCTGAACCTAAAGTCAGGCAGCAGGCCTGATTCATTGAATAACGTCCAAGAAAACAAACTTCCGAGTTCGGAAACTTTTTGGCCCCTGAGTCTTATGTCGGGCGAGGTTCCGGATTTAATACCACCCGCCCACCCAAATATAAGGGATCTATCCCTAATTCGGCAAGAGCCCAGGGAATCAGTGCATCACTACAGGGCCAGATTCCTCCTGGTTATGAACAGGATACAGGACTGCCACGAGGGGGATGCAATATCATTCTTCTGTAACAACTGCATGGACATCGGAATCCTTAACGCCATAAGTCGCCGCGAAATTACACACTTTGCCGACTTGACATCCATAGTACAAAAGTATTGTGCGACGGAAAGCGTCCGGAAAACCGAAACAAAATTCTGGGACAAACCGACCCTGAATACAATACCAGTCCGAAACAAAAGGGCGCATTATCGCCAGGCACCCAGGCCAAATATCAAAAAACAAAAACCCTCTACAGGGTATGGAACCGTACTGGAGGGATGGCTCAATAGACCCTGTAAAATTCATAATACAGAGGGCGTCACACCAACTCATAGCCTTAGGGCATGTAGGATACTCCGGCAAGTGGCCAGAAGTGGCGAGGAGCTTCTAACTCCAGAATCCGCAGAGCACCACCCCACAAATGCCAGTACGGTGTCGATAGTCTTCGAGAATTTCGCATCAAACAATGCGAGGAAGCGAACGCTCCGCAGCCTTACTGAAGTCTACCAAGTAGCAACAATAAACCCATGGAGTGACACGGCTATCACCTTTAACGCCAGTGAAGAACCTAAATTCCGGACAGCCCGAGCGCCAGCCGCACTGGTCCTCAGTCCGATAGTGGATGGCTTCCGACTTACAAAGGCACTCATGGACGGTGGCAGCGGACTAAACCTCATCTACGAGGAAACCCTGCGCAAAATGGAAATAGACTGGAGCCGCATTGAGCGAAGCAACACAACCTTCAGAGGAATAATCCCCAGACGTGAAGCGTGCTGTTCAGGAAAAATCACACTAGATGTGGTGTTCGGCACGCCGGATAATTACATATCCGAGGAGGTCACATTTCAAGTGGCCCCGTTCAGCAGTGGATACCACGCTCTGTTAGGGCGAGAAGCATTCACAATTTTTCAAGCTATACCCCACTATGGGTACATGAAGCTCAAAATGCCCGGACCCAACAGAATAATCACTCTTGCCAGCGATCCGGACACAGCGCTCCGCGCCAAAAACAAGACAGCTGCACTAGCCCTCGAGGCATTATCCGAAGCCCTAGCGGCTAAGGAACTAACTGTGTTGCGCTCCATGGTGGACAGGGACGACGTGATACTCGACAAAAGATCCAAATCCACCTCCTTCAAGCCGGCAGACGAAATAGTCAAATTCCAAATCCATCCAACGGACACTACAAAAACGGCCTCCATCGGGACACTACAAAAACATTTCAAAGACCTAAATAAAGCCTGCCCAAAGGATCCCGTCCCTCTCCCCCGCATCGATCAAATCATTGACGCCACTGCAGGATACAATTCATTGTGTTTCCTCGATGCATACTCTGGCTACCACCAAATCAAGATGGCAGAGTCAGACCAGGCCGCAACGGCATTCATCACCCCATACAACCCATTCTACTTCAACACAATGCCCTTCGGGCTCAAAAACGCCGGCGCAACATATGAGCGCATGATTCAAACATGTTTTGCCAACCAGATCGGCAAAATGGTTGAAGCGTACGTGGATGGCGTGGTCGTCAAAACCAAACACGTTGAAACTCTAATAGACGACTTGAGGCTCACGTTCGATAACCTGCGAACATATGACATTAGGCTCAACCCGGAAAAATGCGTTTTCGGCGTACCAGCCGGAAAGCTCCTGGGCTTCATTGTATCCGGTAGAGGAATTGAAGCAAACCCAGCCAAGATCCGAGCTCTGTCACAATTGGATACTCCAAAAGATCTCAAGAAAATACAAAAATTGACAGGATGCGTGGCGGCTCTAAGCCACTTCATCTCTCGCTTGGGGGAAAAGGCATTACCCCTTTACCGCCTCCTCCGGTGCACCGAACACTTCAAGTGGACGGATGCCGCCATGGCCGGACATGAAGAAATAAAAGCCATACTGGCAACAAACCTTGTCCTAGCCGCGCCGAACATCGGCGAACCTATGTTGTTATACATCGTGGCAACTCACCAAGTTGTAAGCGCAGTCCTCGTCGTCGAGTGGGAAACGGACGGACACAAATTCCCTGTCCAGAAACCAGTGTACTATGTGTCCACTGTCCTCACTCCATGCAAGTCCAGGTACCCGCATTACCAAAAAATAGCATACGCAGTGTTCATGGCGTCCTGGAAGCTACGACACTAATTTCAAGAGTGTTCGATAACAGTAGCCTCTGAAGTACCTCTTAACGATATCATAAACAACCGCGACGCAACGGGCCGGATTGCCAAATGGGCCATTGAGCTCCTTCCGTTCGACATAACATATAAGCCACGGCGAGCCATCAAGTCGCAAGCCTTGGCCGACTTCGTCGCTGAATGGACTGAAGCCGAACTCCCTAAAGAGTACGACACATATTCCAACTAGACCATGCACTTTGACGGCTCCAAAATGCTGGCGGGTCTGGGGGCTGGCATCGTCCTGACATCCCCAATAGGAGATACAGTCCAATATGTACTCCAGATAATGTATACGGACTCCAACAATGCAGCCGAATATGAGGCCCTTCTACATGGCCTCCGGATGGCAGTCTCCATGGGCATTCAACGCCTAGAGGTGCGCGGGGATTCGAACCTCGTGATATCCCAAATAAACAGAGACTTTGACGCCAAAGATCCAAAAATGGCAGCCTATCGCAACACCGTCCTAAATATGTCAGCCCGTTTCGAAGGGCTGGAATTCCACCATATAGCCCGGGAAAATAATCAGGCAGCAGACGTCCTGGCACGCATCAGCGCAAAGCGAGATACAGTCCCCCCCCCCAACATTTTCCTGGAAAGGCTATTCAAGCCATCCGTACAGTGGGAAGGGGAATCCGGAATTAACAATCCGGACCAGGCCGCATCACCTGACCCCGAACACCCTGACACAACGGAAGACTCCGTCAATGAAGTCACACCCTCAGCCCACGTAATAATGGCAGTAATTGCCCCGTGGACAGAGCCATCCTTAGCCTACTTAACTAGGCAGGAACTCCCCGAGGACCAAAATGAGGCACGCTGCATAGTGCGGCGATCTAAAGCCTATAAAGTCCACGGGGGAGAGCTTTATAGGAAAAGCACCACCGGAGTCCTTCAAAGGTGTATCTCCGAAGAGGAAGGGCGTAACCTTCTGGCGGAAATTCACGCCGGACTCGGCGGGCACCGTGCTGCAGCCTGAGCCCTTGTGAGCAAGGCCTTCCGTACCGAACTTTATTGGCCGATGGCCCGGGCAGACGCTCAGGACTTAGTCCAGCGATGCGTCGGTTGCCAACTATTCGCTAATCAAAGCCACATGCCGCCTACCGCCCTACAAACCATACCCATCACCTGGCCTTTTGCGGTCTGGGGGCTTGACATGGTAGGACCCCTTAAAGGAGGAACCCACAAGCAAAAATATCTACTGGTCATGGTGGATAAATTCACCAAATGGATAGAGGCCAAGCCCGTTAAGACGGCCGAATTCGGACCGGTGATAGACTTCATATCCGGGGTTGTACACCATTACGGCGTCGCCCACAGCATCATTACTGAAAATGGCACAAACTTTACGACCGACGAAGTTAAACTCTGGTGCAAAAACATGGGCATTAAGGTCGATTACGCTTTAGTCTATCACCCACAAACTAACGGTCAAGTCGAGTGAGCCAACGGTCTAATAATGAGCGGCATCAAACCCAGACTAGTGCGATCCATTAAGGAATCCAACACGCACTGGGTAGAGGAGCTTGACTCTGTACTCTGGGGGCTGCGGACCACGCCGAATCGCACTACCGGATTCACACCATTCTTTATGGTATACGGCGCAGAGGCAGTCCTGCCCTGCGACATAATTCATGACTCACCTCGCGTGCGCATGTACGAAGAAAGAGAAGCCGAGCTCGGTTGGCAGGACAGCTTGGATGCATTGGAAGAGGAGCACGACGTTGCAAAGGCCCGTTCCGCATTCTATCAACAGCAGGCTCGAAGATATCAAAGCAGAGAAGTACGGGCCAAAACTTACAATGTTGGCGAACTAGTTCTATGCTTGCCGGACAAGAAAAAGGACAAACTCAAGCCCAAATGGGAGGGTCCCTTCATAATCGACCAAGTCCTGACTGGTGGAGCGTACCATCTGCGGAATGCATCGGACAACCGACTCGAGCCGAACCCATGGAACGCAGCACGCCTACGAAGATTCTACGCCTAGCGCCGGACTCTATATTCGTCTCCTTCCTTTGTCACCTTCCTTTTCTTAATTTAGCTACTTGGTATTTTTCTCCTCCTCCCTCCCTTCTTTCTTCCAAGCCTTTATGGGCTTGCTTGCGCGATTCGTTCGCGCATAATTGACGCGCCACCCGCGCTCATTATACCTGGGGGCTTCTTTATCAGAAGCTTATATACACGGGCTTCAGGCCCAAAACATGTGTGACATTTCCGCATGAACCTTTATGCACCATTATATGCATCGATATGACTTAAGTTTGGGCCAAGCTGGGTTGCCTGGCTCCTGTGCTTACCCCTACGTTCCCGTTTGTACGGCTAGGTGGTAAAGGGAGCACCTCTGCGATTGTTACTGTCGGGTTAGCCGGATGTGTACCTCAGACTGGGTGAAGCCGAAAGCTAGCGTTCTTAAGGGAATATTCGGTCGGTGAAATAAAAGATGAATTTTTCACTTATTCATTTATCTGCCCCCAGATGCTTTTCTGCTTTTTTCGCAGCCCGGACATGCACTTTAGGGCATGCCTCCCAGGGAAAGGAACCCTTAACGGAACTATTCTCCCTGGAAGATGTTTCTTACTAACCATGTAATATAACATAACTAGTTGGGCACTTGTCTGCTAAAGCACTTATGACCCCTATGCCTGGTCTCCATGCATGCCCCGGTTCTTACATAACCGAGAGGGTATTCGGACACACTCCGGACTATCGGGTCCAGAGGTTGAAGCAAAAAGGTCCGCACTGACAAACGATCTACAATCCGGCTAGAAGGCATTATACATGTCATTTTAAAATTACATAGTCAATTTGACTGGGTATACTCTTCTTCAATACCATCCAACAGGCTGTCTAATTTACAGTCCTGTTGGGAATACTTGGCGGCCAGCTCTACCCGGCCGTACACTAAACTGACAGGGATCTCTTTCCTGTCAGGCCCCACAGGGTCGACCTTGGCCATGTGGTTTGGGTCAGCCTTCATGTACCGCGTCTTCACCATGGCCCAGGCCTCCCTGGCGCCTTGACGGCAGGCCGATATCTTCCATAATCGGAAGCGCTGCTGCACTCCCTTCAGCTTCTCAGCAAGCTCTCCAAGGCCTTCGGGCACGGAGAGGGATGGCCACAAAGCCTGGACAACGCCCTGCATCGCCTGCCGAACTTGTTCGTGCAGCTGCAACAGCTCGGGAAGAAGGTCCCCCGCAGAACCAGGCATTTCCTCACCCGACCGACCTGTCAGCATACCTGCAGACATAGTCCTATCAGTCGACTTCCTCGCCGAACTCTTTTTCGAAGATTCGTTTAAGCACTTACTAAAAATGTCGCGTTGAAGTCGCCGATTCTCCTTTACAGAATCAGACAGCTGAGCACGAACATCCTTTAGTTCCTCGCCCAGCTGGGTGTTGGCGTCTTGAAGCTTGTTCTTCTCCCACCTCAACCTTGTCAGCACGCTCTCACCGGCCTTCAACTGGCGCAGGAGTTGTTGCTTGTCCGGATTCACTCCGGCCCAATCTGCAACGTTATTGTCAGAATTGCACACATGCCGCACGTCTAAGCAGAATTATCTTTTGAAGTATATATTACCTGAGGGCGTCCCCTTGGTACTCTCTGAAGCGGCCAGTGCGGCCTCAAGTTGGGCATTGCACTCTTCCAGCTCCTGGGACAGTTGCGTATTCTTTTTCATAATATCCTGCATTTTGTATGACCCTTAAATCAGTTATCTTAACTGCTTCAAGTCTCGGGGGCTACTAATATATATAACCATCGGATTTACTCACCCGTATGTCTTTTACATACTGCTCCGTGGCTCTGGCTAGACCATTTTGAGCGGCACGGAGGTATGCATCTCCTGTATTAAAGGCGTCCAACGCCTCTCGGAAAAAACATGCGTCACGAAGAACAGTCCGGCGACGCATGTGGTTCATGGCACTCTCCACCTCTGAATTGGTGGCAGATAGCCCGTCCGCGTCCTTTGTCGGAGGAATGTCCGGTGCGCGCCCCACGTTCGCCTCTGCTTCCGGAATCGGACTTGAAGCCTGGCCGGTAGATATAGTCCGGCGGGCGCTCTTTTTCCTGAGGAGAGCACAAGCGTTAGTGCGACTCGAGGGCATAAACCCTAAACGTTAAAATTGTGTGCCGTACCGTTGCGCCGGAGTCTCGATCCGGTCCGCACTTCTTTTTATCCCGCCTGGCTTCGACGGCCCTTGTTGGCTACCCACCGCGGGCTCGGCCCTCCGCCGCAAGGATTTTCCCTGCAAAACGAAACATTATTGGTTTATGACAATCAAAATGAGCATGGGTGGATCCTCTGAAGAGTACTGGGACTTCGATCTCGGTCACCTTTGAGGCTGGAAGTAGTCCGGGATAATCGGCCGTAATGGCCACTAAGGTGTTGTCCTTACTTAACTGATGAAACACCCCATCAATTAGCTCCACACATAGGTCCGGGTTCTCCTGGGAATCCGGGTCGAGGGCCCGTTCCGGGTCCTCGGATTGTGGAGGGGGGCTGTTTATTTCCTTCACAGTCCGGCGCAGCTCCTGCGTTGCAATTGCTAGATTAAGTACTCAACCATGGGAATTTGAAAACAGGTAGGCAAGTGAAAGCGTTCGCTCACCCATCTTGGAGGATTGTACATGGAGAATCCGCCCTCTGGGTTGACATGGAGGAATTCCTCTTCTTCTCCCTTGTACAAAGCAGATAAGATTCTTGTTAAAGTGGCAGCCGAATCCGGCCCCTTACGACCGCACCGGGTGGCGTCATCCTCCCTGTTGAAATCCCACATGGGGTGGCCTCTGTACTGAAGCGGCTGCACCCCTCGCGTAATGCATATGGCCATGACCTTGATCATGGTCAGTCCGGAATGAGCCAACAACCTTATCCGGTTCATCAAGTAAAGGACGTCCTTGTCAGTTTCCCTCTGAGGGTTTCGCGGCCGCCAGCTCAGGCGCTTCTTCAATGGAGCATTATTGAACTCAGGGAGGCCGATCCGTACAGGGTCCTGCAGGGGGACGTCATCTATATAGAACCACTCTGAAGGCCAGTCCTCGAATTCCCTATTTGGGGTGCCGGATAGATATCCGGTCCCAACGATGCGCCATAGTTCGGCTCCGCCCACTTGATAAATAGACCCCTCCAGAGAGCGGGGCACGAGGCAGAACAACTTCTTCCACAGCGCGAAATGGGCCTCGACGCCCAAGAACAGCTCGCAGAGGGCCACAAAGCCTGCGATGTGCAGTAAGGAGGCAGGTGTGAGGTTGTGTAGCTGGAGGCCATAGAACTCCAGTAGCCCTCGGAGAAACGGATGAATCAGAAATCCGAGTCCCCTTACTAAGTAAGGGACTAGGCACACCCGCTCTCCTCGGGAGGGATTGGGAATGCTCTCCGCCTGCTCTCCGTCGCTATAGGTGGCAATCCCGGCTCGAACCGGGACCATATATGTTGGGGGAAGGAGCCCCTTGGACAGAAGCACTACTACCTCGCTATGCGGGACGGAACACCGCCCCAATCTCCTGGCCGAGGGCTGGAGAGGCGAGAGGAGGAGCTGCACCGACCGGCCATGGTGGAATGGATCCCTGTCAAAGGCGCTCTGACGAAGGCTCGCGGAGGGAAGATGGTGTAGGCTGGATCGAAATCCCCGTCTCTTTTATGGGCAGCTCATTCACGTGGCTAGGGGGTGAATGAAAAATACTCCCTGGCTTTTCGCATTCGTTTGACACGTGGAAGATGGTCATTATTGGGCACAGAAGTTGAGGAGTACAACATGCACCAGAAGCCGGACACTATTCGACGGGCACATGGGAATTGGAGAAGAACCCGCCTTGCAATGCCGAAGACAAATTTGCGCACCGGACTCGTCGTCATTGAAGCCTGGTTCGGGGGCTACTGAGGGAGTCCCGGATTAGGGGGTGTCCGGATAGCCGGACTACGACCTTTAGCCGGACTCCCGGACTATGAAGATACAAGATTGAAGACTTCGTCCCGTGTCCGGATAGGACTTTCCTTGGCGTGGAAGGCAAGCTTGGCGATACGATATGTAGATCTCCTCCAATTGTAACCGACTCTGTGTAACCCTAGCCTTCTCCAGTGTCTATATAAACTGGAGA
The DNA here is from genome assembly GCF_002162155.2 of Triticum dicoccoides. Classification (NCBI taxonomy): domain Eukaryota; kingdom Viridiplantae; phylum Streptophyta; class Magnoliopsida; order Poales; family Poaceae; genus Triticum; species Triticum dicoccoides. The sequence continues at coordinate 170,989,410 of NC_041385.1, forward strand.
GTTTTAGTCCGTAGGACGGACAACAATCATACCATAGGCTAGCTTCTAGGGTTTAGCCTCTCTGATCTCGTGGTAGATAAACTCTTGTACTACCCATACCATCAATATTAATCAAGCAGGAGTAGGGTTTTACCTCCATCGAGAGGGCCCAAACCTGGGTAAAAACATCGTGCCCCTTGTCTCCTGTTACCATCCGCCTAAACGCACAGTTCAATATAAAGACGTATCCAGTTTGCGATTTAGAATCGTCCGGATCAGTGTCAAAGCTTGCATCGACGTAACCTTTTACGACTAGCTCTTTGTCACCTCCATAAACGAGAAACATATCCTTAGTCCTTTTCAGGTATTTCAGGATGTTCTTGACCGCTGTCCAGTGATCCACTCCTAGATTACTTTTGTACGTCCCTGCCAAACTTGTTGCTAAGCATACGTCAGGTCTGGTACACAACATTGCATACATGATAGAGCTTATGGCTGAAGCATAGGGAATATTTTTCATTTTCTCTGTATCTTCTGATGTGGTCGAGCATTGAGTCTGACTCAACTTCACACCTTGTAATATAGGCAAGACCCCTTTCTTTGATTGATCCATATTGAACCTTTTCAAAACTTTATCAAGGTATGTGCTTTGTGAAAGTCCAATTAAGCGTCTTGATCTATCTCTATAGATCTTGATGCCCAATATGTAAGCAGCTTCACCGAGGTCTTTCATTGAAAAACTTTTATTCAAGTATCCCTTTATGCTATCCAGAAATTCTATATCATTTCCAATTAACAATATGTCGTCTACATATAATATCAGAAATGCTACAGAGCTCCCACTCACTTTCTTGTAAATACAGGCTTCTCCAAAAGTCTGTATAAAACCATATGCTTTGATTACACTATCAAAGCACTTATTCCAACTCCGAGAGGCTTGCACCAGTCCATAAATGGATCGCTCGAGATTGCACACTTTGTTAGCACCTTTTGGATCGACAAAACCTTCTGGTTGCATCATATACAACTCTTCTTCCAGAAATCCATTCAGGAACGCAGTTTTGACATCCATTTGCCATATTTCATAATCATAAAATGCGGCAGTCGCTAACATGATTCGGACAGACTTAAGCATCGCTACGGGTGAGAAAGTCTCATCGTAGTCAACCCCTTGAACTTATCGAAAACCTTTTGCAAAAAGTCGAGCTTTGTAGACAATTACATTACCATCAGCATCAGTCTTCTTCTTGAAAATCCATTTATTCTTGATGGCTTGCCGATCATCGGGCAAGTCAACCAAAGTCCATACTTTGTTCTCATACATGGATCCCATCTCAGATTTCATGGCCTCAAGCCATTTTGCGGAATCTGGGCTCATCATTGCTTCCTCATAGTTCGTAGGTTTGTCATGGTCAAGTAACATGACTTCTAGAATAGGATTACCGTACCACTCTGGTGCGGATCTTACTCTGGTTGACCTACGAGGTTCGGTAGTAACTTGATCTGAAGTTTCATGATCAATAGCATTAGCTTCCTCATTGATTGGTGTAGTTGTCACAGGAACGGTTTCTTGTGATGAACTACTTTCCAATAAGGGAGTAGGTACAATTACCTCATCAAGTTCTACTTTCCTCCCACTCACTTCTTTCGAGAGAAACTCCTTCTCTAGAAAGGATCCGAATTTAGCAACAAAAATCTTGCCCTCAGATCTGTGATAGAAGGTGTACCCAATAGTCTCTTTTGGGTATCCTACGAAGACACATTTCTCCGATTTGGGTTCCAGCTTATCTGGTTGAAGTTTCTTCACATAAGCATCGCAACCCCAAACTTTAAGAAACGACAACTTTGGTTTCTTGCCAAACCACAGTTCATAAGGCGTCATCTCAATGGATTTTGATGGTGCCCTATTTAACGTGAATGCGGTCGTCTCTAAAGCATAACCCCAAAATGATAGCGGTAAATCAGTAAGAGACATCATAGATCGCACCATATCTAGTAAAGTACGATTACGACGTTCGGACACACCATTTTATTGTGGTGTTCCGGGTGGCATGAGGTGCGAAACTATTCTGCATTGCTTCAAATGTAATACAAACTCGTAACTCAAATATTCTCCTCCACGATTAGATTGTAGAAACTTTATTTTATTGTTACGATGATTTTCCACTTCACTCAAAAATTCTTTGAACTTTTCAAATGTTTCAGACTTGTGTTTCATCAAGTAAATATACCCATATCTGCTCAAATCATCTGTGAAGGTGAGAAAATAACGATACCCGCCGTGAGCCTCAATATTCATTGGGCCACACACATCGGTATGTATGATTTCCAATAAATCAGTTGCTCGCTCCATAGTTCCGGAGAACGGCGTTTTAGTCATCTTGCTCATGAGGCACGGTTCACAAGTACCAAGTGATTCATAATCAAGTGATTCCAGAAGTCCATCACTATGGAGTTTCTTCATGCGCTTTACACCAATATGACCCAAACGGCAGTGCCACAAATAAGTTGCACTATCATTATCAACTCTACACCTTTTTGCTTCAACATTATGAATATGTGTATCACTACTATCGAGATTTAATAAAAATAGACCACTCTTCAAGGGTGCATGACCATAAAAGATATTACTCATATAAATAGAACAACCGTTATTCTCTGATTTAAATGAATAACCGTCTTGCATCAAACAAGATCCAGATATAATGTTCATGCTCAACGCTGGCACCAAATAACAATTATTCAGGTCTAAAACCAATCCCGAAGGTAGACGTAGAGGTAGCGTGCCGACTGCGATCACATCAACTTTGGAACCATTTCCCACGCGCATCGTCACCTCGCCCTTAGCCAATCTTCGCTTAATCCGTAGTCCATGTTTCGAGTTGCAAATATTAGCAACAAAACCAGTATCAAATACCCAGGTGCTACTGCGAGCATTAGTAAGCTACACATCAATAACATGTATATCACATATACCTTTGTTCACCTTGCCATCCTTCTTATCCGCCAAATACTTGGGGTAGTTCCGCTTCCAGTGACCAGTCTGCTTGTAGTAGAAGCACTCAGTCTCAGGCTTAGGTCCAGACTTGGGTTTCTTCTCTTGAGCAACAACTTGTTTGCTGTTCTTCTTGAAGTTCCCCTTCTTCTTCCCTTTACCCTTTTTCTTGAAACTAGTGGTCTTATTGACCATCAACACTTGATGCTCCTTCTTGGTTTCTACCTCCGCAGCCTTTAGCATTGCGAAGAGCTCGGGAATAGTCTTGTCCATCCCTTGCATATTATAGTTCATCATGAAGCTCTTGTAGCTTGGTGGTAGTGATTGAAGAATTCTATCAATGACACTATCATTAGGAAGATTAACTCCCAGTTGAATCAAGTGATTATTATACCCAGACATTTTGAGTATGTGTTCATTGACAGAACTATTCTCCTCCATCTTGCAGCTATAGAACTTATTGGAGACTTCATATCACTCAATCCGGACATTTGCTTGAAATATTAACTTCAACTCCTGGAACATCTCATATGCTCCATGACGTTCAAAACGTCGTTGAAGTCCCGGTTCTAAGCCGTAAAGCATGGCAAACTGAACTATCGAGTAGTCATCAGCTTTGCTCTGCCAGACGTTCTTAACGTTGTCAGTTGCATCTGTAGCAGGCATGGCACCCAGCGGTGCTTCCAGGACGTAATTCTTCTATGCAGCAATGAGGATAATCCTCAAGTTACGGCCCCAGTCCTTGTAATTGCTACCATCATCTTTCAACTTTGCTTTCTCAAGGAACACATTAAAATTCAACGGAACAACAGCACGAGCCATCTATCTACAATCAACATAGACATGCAAAATACTATCAGGTACTAAGTTCATGATAAATTTAAGTTCAATTAATCATATTACTAAAGAACTCCCACTTAGACAGACATCTCTCTAGTCATCTAAGTGATCACGTGATCCAAATCAACTAAACCATGTCCGATCATCACGTGAGATGGAGTAGTTCCAATGGTGAACATCACTATGTTGATCATATCTACTATATGATTCACGTTCGACCTTTCGGTCTCCGTGTTCTGAGGCCATATCTGTATATGCTAGGCTCGTCAAGTTTAACCTGAGTATTCCGCGTGTGCAACTGTTTTGCACCCGTTGTATTTGAACGTAGAGCCTATCACACCCGATCATCACCTGGTGTCTCAGCACGAAGAACTTTCGCAACGGTGCATACTCAGGGAGAACACTTCTTGATAATTAGTGAGAGATCATCTTAAAATGCTACCGTCAATCAAGGCAAGATAAGATGCATAAAGGATAAACATCACATGCAATCAATATAAGTGATATGATATGGCCATCATCATCTTGTGCTTGTGATCTCCATCTCCGAAGCACCGTCGTGATCACCATCGTCACCGGCGCGACACCTTGACGGCCATTGTAGCATCGTTGTCATTTCGCCATCTATTGCTTCTACGACTATCTCTACCGCTTAGTGATAAAGTAAAGCAATTACAGGGCGTTTGCATTTCATACAATAAAGTGACAACCATATGGCTCCTGCCAGTTGCCAATAACTTCAGTTACAAAACATGATCATCTCATACAATAAAATATAGCATCACGTCTTGACCATATCACATCACAACATGCCCTGCAAAAACAAGTTAGACGTCCTCTACTTTGTTGTTGCAAGTTTTATGTGGCTGCTACGGGCTGAGCAAGAACCGTTCTTACCTACGCATCAAAACCACAATGATAGTTCGTCAAGTTAGTGCTGTTTTAACCTTCTCAAGGACCGGGCGTAGCCACACTCGGTTCAACTAAAGTTGGATAAACTGACACCCGCCAGCCACCTGTGTGCAAAGCACGTCGGTAGAACCAGTCTCGTATAAGCGTACGCGTAATGTCGGTCCGGGCCGCTTCATCCAACAATACCGCCGAACCAAAGTATGGCATGCTGGTAAGCAGTATGACTTGTATCGCCCACAACTCACTTGTGTTCTACTCGTGCATATAACATCAACGCATAAAACCTAGGCTCGGATGCCACTGTTGGGGAACGTAGTGATTTCAAAAAAATTCCTACGCACACGCAAGATCATGGTGATGCATAGCAACGAGAGGGGAGAGTGTTGTCCACGTACCCTCGTAGACTGAAAGCGGAAGCATTAGAACAACGCAGTTGATGTAGTCGTACGTCTTCACGGCCCGACCAATCAAGCACCGAAACTACGGCACCTCCGAGTTTTAGCACACGTTCAGCTCGATGATGATCCCCGTACTCCGATCCAGCAGAATGTCGGGGAAGAGTTCCATCAGCACGACGGCGTGGTGACGATCTTGATGTTCTACAGTCGCAGGGCTTCGCCTAAGCACCGCTAAAATATTATCGAGGAGGACTATGGTGGAGGGGGGCACCGCACACGGCTAAGAGATCAAGAGATCAATTGTTGTGTCTAGAGGTGCCCTCCTGCCCTCGTATATAAAGGAGCCAGGGGGAAGGGGGCAGCCGACCTAGGAGGGGGCGCGCCAAGGGGAGTCCTACTCCCACCGGGAGTAGGACTCCCTCCTTCCTTGTTGGACTAGGAGAAGGGGGGAAGGAGGAGGGAGAGAGGAAGGAAAGGGGGGGGGGCGCCCCCCTCTCCTTGTCCTATTCGGACTAAGGGGGGAGGGGCACGCGGCCCAGCCCTTGCCTCCTCTCCTCTTCTCCACTAAGGCCCATGTAGGCCCATTAAGCCCCCGGGGGGTTCCGGTAACTTCCTGGTACTTTGGCAAAATCCCGATTTCACCCGGAACACTTCCGATATCCAAATATAGGCTTCCAATATATCGATCTTCATGTCTCGACCATTTCGAGACTCCTCGTCATATCCGTAATCACATTCGGGAATCCGAACAAACTTCAGTACATCAAAACTCATAAACTCGTAATATAACTGTCATCGAAACTTTAAGCGTGCGGACCCTACGGGTTCGAGAACTATGTAGACATGACCGAGACATGTTTCCGGTCAATAACCAATAGCGTAACTTGGATGCTCATATATCGGTCAAACCGCATAACAACATATGTTGTTCCCTTTGTCATCGGTATGTTACTTGTCCGAGATTTGATCGTCGGTATCGCAATACCTAGTTCAATCTCGTTACTGGTAAGTGTCTTTACTCATTACGTAATGCATCATTTCGTAACTAAATCATTAGCTATATTGCTTGCAAGGCTTATAGTGATGTGCATTACCGAGAGGGCCCAGAGATACCTCTCCAACAATCAGAGTGACAAAACCTAATCTCAAAATACGCCAACCCAACATGTACCTGTGGAGACACCTGTAGAGCTCCTTTTTAATCACCCAGTTATGTTGTGACGTTTGGTAGCACACAAAGTGTTCCTCCGGTAAAAGGGAGTTGCATAATCTCATAGTTGTAGGAACTTGTATAAGTTATGAAGAAAGCAATAGCAACATACTAAACGATCAAGTGCTAAGCTAACGGAATGGCTCAAGTCAATCACATCATTCTCCTAATGATGTGATTCCGTTAATCAAATGACAACTCATGTCTATGGTTAGGAAACATAACCATCTTTGATTAATGAGCTAGTCAAGTAGAGGCATACTAGTGACATTAAGTTTGTCAATGTATTCACACATGTATCATGTTTCTGGTTAATACAATTCTAGCATTGAATAATAAACATTTATCATGATATGAGGAAATAAATAATAACTTTATTATTGCCTCTAGGCCATATTTCCTTCAGTAGGGATAGACCCACACGGCTTGGGGATGATGCAGCCCGAGGGGTGCCCCCCAAACTGAACGAACTAGAGAGATGTCACCTGGTACCATTGCTGAAGAGTTGTTGAAGTAGCCAAAAAACGCGCGCCGCTGGAGCCGTTCCTCATGAGCAAGTCTGGTGCCGGGCCTCGGGAGACTTGGAGGGACCGGGAGGCTCCTGAGGGTGCTACTCCATCTCCGCCAGGACAGCCTGGTGCCTGGCCTCGCAGGCAGTCCGAGCACCCCTCATGCAGCGCTCGAACGCCTCAGCCACGCCCGCCAGGCCGAAAGGCATGCGGACGTAGCTGTGAGGCGGACCCTCGCATCGGCCGACACGAGATGGCCACATGAGCTACCGAGATGCGGCCCTGTTGAGCTCGGGGATGTTGATGCAGACGCGGAACTCCTTACCCTCGCTAGGGCAGTGAGCTCCGCCATGCGGCAGGCGACGATCGCCTTAGAGAACCCTTCCTCCCTGAATCTCCTCGATTGCCTTGTTGATGAACTCCTAAATGCCTGGTGCCTCACGCCTGCTGCCTTCTCCTAGGAAGCATGCTCTGAAGAGCGCCTCCACATGGTGCCCAAGCGCCACCCTCGCGACATTGGCTAGATCCGAGGCCCTCCAAAGGAGAGCCCCTAGGCCCAGCCTGAGAGGAGCGCCAGGCGCACCTTCCTATCAATGGGTGAAGGTGCCGCATCGACGTCCTTGAGTGATGCTTCCTCACGAGATCGCTGTCCCAGCTGCAGCTTGTTTGTCCTGGAGGCGACCTCAGGAGGGAGGGCGCCGTTGTCCTCTTCGGGGTTCTCAACTGCTGCAGCCTGGAAGGCGCGCTCGAGGGAGCACACTGCATCCTTCCCTTGACAAGCGATCGTGATGACGCCGCCGCTTCCAGGCATCTTGAGGACGTTGTAGCCGTGGTGCGTGGCCGCCATGAACTTGGCTAGTGCTGGTACCTGATACGTCTCCAACGTATCTACTTTTCCAAACACTTTTTCCCTTGTTTTGGACTCTAACTTGCATGAATTGAATGAACTAACCCGGACTAAAGTTGTTTTCAGCAGAATTACCATGATGTTGCTTCATGTGTAGAAAGCAAAAGTTCTCGGAATGACCTGAAAATCCTTGGAGACAAGTTTCAAAAAATATAAAAAATAATAGCGAAAGAATCAAGACCAGGGGGCCCACACCCTGTCCACGAGGGTGGGGGCACGCCCACCCCCTGGGCGCGCCCCCTGTCTCGTGGGCCCCCTGCAGCTCCGCCGACCTCAACTCCAACTCCATATATTCCGTCTCACGGAGAAAAAAATCAGAGAGAAAGTTTCATCGCATTTTACGATACGGAGCCACCGCCAAGCCCTAATCTCTGTCGGGAGGGCTGATCTGGAGACCGTTCGGGGCTTCGGAGAGGGGGATTCGTCACCGTTGTCATCATCAACCATCCTTCATCACCAATTTCATGATGCTCACCGCCGTACGTGAGTAATTTCATCATAGGCTTGATGGGATTTACCATGTAATCAAGTTAGTTTTGTTAGGGTTTGATCCCTAGTATCCACTATGGTCTGAGATTGATGTTGCTATGACTTTGCTATGCTTAATGCTTGTCACTGGGGCCCGAGTGCCATGATTTCAGATCTGAACCTATTATGTTTTCATGAACATGTGTGTGTTCTTGATCCTATCTTGCAAGTCTATAGTCACCTATTATGTGTTATGATCCGACAACCCCGAAGTGCCAATAATCGCGATACTTTTCGGTGATGACCGTAGTTTGAGGAGTTCATGTATTCACTATGTGTTAATGCTTTGGTCCGGTTCTCTATTAAAAGGAGGCCTTAATATCCCTTAGTTTCCACTAGGACCCCGCTGCCACGGGAGGGTAGGACAAAAGATGTCATGCAAGTTCTTTTCCATAAGCACGTATGACTATATTCGGAACACATGCCTACATTACATTGATGAATTGGAGCTAGTTCTGTGTCACCCTATGTTATAGCTATTACATGAGGAATCGCATCCGACATAATTATCCATCACTGATCCATTGCCTATGAGCTTTTCATATACTGTTTTTCGCTTATTTACTTCTCTGCTTCTATTGTTACAATCACTACAAAACCCAAAAATATTACTTTTGATATCGTTACCATTACTATCATACTACTTTACTACTAAATACCTTGCTGCAGATACTAAGTTATCCAGGTGTGGTTGAATTGACAACTCAACTGCTAATACTCAAGAATATTCTTTGGCTCCCCTTGTGTCGAAGCAATAAATTTGGGTTGAATACTCTACCCTCGAAAGCTTTTGCGATCCCCTACACTTGTGGGTCATCAAGACTAATTTCTGGCACCGTTACCGGGGAGCATAGCTCTATTCTCTGAGTCACTTGGGATTTAAATCTGTTGATCACTATGAAGAACTTGAAAGACGCAAAAACTAAAATCTATCCCTCAAATACGAGGGGAGGTAAGGAACTGCCATCTAGCTTTGCACTAGATTCTCCTTCTGTTATGAATAAGTTTGTGACACCTAAACCTGCCACTGCTATGAATTCTGATATGTCGCATGTTATTGATGATGCCACTTCTGCTATGCATGATACTTATGATGAAACTACTTCTATGCTTGAAACTACTGTGCCATTAGGTGAATTTCTTGATGAACAACTTGCTAGGGCAAAAGAGAATGAAATTATTGAAGATGCTATTATTGATGATGGTGATGATGAAAGTTCTCCGAACGATTATGAATTTCCTGTTGTTCCCGAGGGTTATGTTATGGATGAAGAAACTGCTAGAGATTTTCTTGCTTGCAATGATAGATCAGATCTTAAGAAATTGTTAGCTAAGCTGAAACAAAAGACTTTAAATGCTAGAATGAAACATGACCCCACTTTTGCTACTTCACCTATCTGTGTTACTGATAAAGACTATGAATTCTCTGTTGATCCTGAAATAATTACTTTGGTTGAATCTGATGCCATGCCCAAGATGCGATCCTATCCTAAAGGAACTCGAAGGTACCACCAAGGATAGAAGCGCATCTTGAAGACGCTTTTGCAAGGTGGATATCATTACATCAACATTACATAATAGATAGGCATACATACAAAAGGCATACAATGCCACACGAATACAGTATCACAATACATAAGAGCATCATCCGACTATGGATGAAACACAAACAGAAACTAAAATGACATCCACCCTGCTAGCCCAGGCTGCCGACCTGGAACCTTTCCCCTGATCGAAGAAGAAGCAGAAGAAGAACTCCAAAACAAGCAAACATCGCTCTCGCATCATGATCATCGCATAACCTGTACCTGCAACTACTATTGTAGTAATCTGTGAGCCACGAGGACTTAGCAATCCCATTACCATGGGTATCAAGACTAGCAAAGCTTAATGGGAAAGGAAGGGGGGGTAAAGTGGTGAGGTTGCAGCAGTGACTAAGCATGATATGGTGGCTAACATACGCAAGTAAGAGCGAGAAGAGAAGCAAAGGAACGGTCGTCAACTAGTAATGATCAAGAAGTGATCCTGAACTCCTACTTACGTCAAACATAACCCAAAACCGTGTTCACTTCCTGGACTATGACGAAAAGAGACCATCATGGCTACACACGCGGTTGATGCGTTTTAATTCGGATCGGGTGTCAAGTTATCTAAAACCGGACATTAACAAATTCCCATCTGCCCATAACCACGGGCACGGCTTTCGAAAGATTATACCCTGCAGGGGTGTCCCAACTTAGCCCATGATAAGCTCTCGCGATCAACGAAGGATATACCTTCTCCTAGGAAGACCCGATCAGACTCGGAATCCCTGTTTACAAGACATTTCGACAATGGTAAAACAAGACCAGCAAAGCTGTTCGATGCGCCGACAATCCCGATAGGAGCTGCACATATCTCGTTCTCAGGGCAACACCGGATATGTCAGCCTACGAGTAAAACCAGCCCTCGAGTTGCCCCGAGGTGGCCCCGCAGTCTGCCCGGTTCGGACCAACACTTAGACAAGCATTGGCCCGGGGGGGCTAAAATAAAGATGACCCTTGGGTTGGCCGACCCAAAGGAAAGGTATAGGTGGTGGTGAGGCAAATGGTAAAACCAAGGTTGGGCCTTGCTGGAGGAGTTTTATTCAAAGCAAACTGTCAAGGGGGTCCCATAAATCACCCAACCGCGTAAGGAACGCAAAATCCGGGAACATAACACCGGTATGACGGAAACTAGGGCGGCAAGAGTGGAACAAAACACCAGGCATAAGGCCGAGTCTTCCACCCTTTACCAAGTATATAGATGCATTAATTAAATAAGAGATATTGTGATATCCCAACATAATCCTGTTCATCATGGAGCAATCTTCAACGTCACCTGCAGCTAACAACGCTATAAGAGGGGCTGAGCAAAAGTGGTAACATAGCCAAGCAATGGTTTGCTGGGAAGGGTGAAAAGGTTAGAGGCTGACATGGCAATTTGGGAGGCTTGAAGAACAAGTGATGGGTAGCGCAGCAAAGCGATAGAACGAAGCAACTAGCATAGCAATGATAGTAGTGAGATCCAAGGTGACGGTCATCTTGCCTGAAATCCCGCTAGTAAGAAGAACGGGTCCATGAAGAAGATGAAGCCACGAAGACGAACCAAGTGTAGATGAACGAATCCTCACGATCGCAACGAAACGAGAACTATCGAGAAAAAGCACACAACATGGTAAACACACCACACATAAACAAGACATGATGCTCAACCAAGCATGATGCATGACAAAGCTACATGAATCTACTCATGGCAAGAGATGATGCATACAATAGCAACACATCAAAGCAAGTTTAAATGAGGCTGGAAACAACATATAACAATTCCGGTAAGTCCTCATATGCAAATTTCGAAGTTGGTCCAGATCTGAATAAACCTTATGTTCAAGTTGTTAACCAGCAAGTTAAGATGCACCAAGATGATCTACACGAGACTCTAGTAAAGTTACATATAAAGTTCATTTAATTCGGAGCTACGACCTAGAAGATATGAGCAAAATAAGTTAAACATGGTATTGATACAAAATGCATTCAAACATCAAGAAAACACCTCAAAACAAGGATGCAACATGATAATGTGAAACTATATGCAAAATCAAGCAAGTTTCATGTAGAGCACACTCAAAACGGAGCAACGGTTCAACGCATACACTCCAAACAAGATATAATAACAATCTGTCCAAAACAGCAACTAGGCATCTATCAAGTATCAAAACAATATGCTACAACACCTCAACATAAAAACAAAAGGCATGAGAATGATGTACAGGTAAATAATGACAAAACATGAACACTGAGCTATCTCCAGAAATCACTAGAACATGCTAAAAAGACATGGCAAGATTGCATATAATAACAGTTTACAGGCTTAGCAGAAGTAACATCAGGTTGCAGTGTTTAGAGCTATCAAGCAACATGTTACAGGAACTTAACATGGCAAACAAAGGCATGGAATGAATCTACTAAATGCATAGAACAAAAGTCCTTTACTGACCATGAGCCAAAAAGGATCAGAAGATATGATGGCACCCATGTAAACATGGCAAAAGATATGACAGATTCAAACATGGCAGGAACAACAATAAGTAGGCCTGTTGGTGAGCTTGTACCACTCACCACAGATCAATACATGGCATGACAAGGTGACTAACAGTAATAAGACATGTTTATGAAGCTAGGCATGGCAAGAGCAAGTTCATAGGATGCATGGATCACTAGCAAAACACATGGCAAAAATGAACTTCATGTTAACACGCTGACAGCAACATTGTTTAGCAAATTTGGAGCAAGATTACAACAAGCTAAAACATTCTATAAATGCAACCAGTGGCATGGATGGATAGATCATGACATGTATAACAAAACATCCTTAGTGAACATCTCCAGATTATGCATAGAATGACTTGTAGCGGCAGGTTTACATATCAACAAAATATAACAGAATCAGCCTACCAAAACAGCAACAACAAGTACTCTACTTAACAAGCTTGATGCACTCGCTATAAGACTCACAAAAATGCATAGATTAAACCTCTATAAATATGGCATGATGTAGTTCAAAACTCATGTAGGACTCATGCTCATAGGATGCACACACAAAATGCAACGAAAAAGCCAAATCACCAAGTTATAACAGTTTCAGCAGATTAACATCATATAGCACTCTTACGATGATTATTCGGGCATCAATATGAACTCAAACAAGGATGACACAATGGAATGCAATGTAGAGAATCTCATGATGAACAATTTTATATATTACACGCACGAAACGGAGCAGTATGCAACAAGTTATGGCATGTCAAACATGGCACCAGAATGCAGAAATTTAAGGGACTTAGCAGTTTTCTGGAAAAAAAACGGACGAGCGCGGGAATACTAAAATGTGACCGAAGCAGGATTTAGGCGGTGCTCACCATGGGCTTCGGCCCAGGATGGAGAGGAAGCAGGCAGGCCTGGGGGAAGGCTGAAACTGGGCTGGGGCGAGGCCGGCTGGGACGGTCGCTGGGCTGGCGACCCACGCGGGGCCCACGTGGCTGGCCAGCGCGGTCAATGAAGGCCGGCTGGATCGGGGCGTCGGCGTCCTCCTATGCTCGATGTAGAGGCAGGAACAGGCGCGGTGGCGGTGGTGGTCCGGCGAGGGCGACGACGGGGCCAGGCGGGGAAGGCCGGGAACGAGCGGATCTGAGCGTGGGGAGCTCGGATCCGGCGATGGACGGTGAACTCCGAGGCGGAGGGAGCCCCATGGCGGCAGCGACAATGGCGGTTCCCTGCGGGAGGAGAGGGATTAGAGGGAGGAGGAGAGGGAGAGAAGGCCATAGGAGAGGCGGGCACAACGACCTGGGGCGGCGCTGGCGCTCCTGCGGTGAAGCTCGCCGGCGGGAGGCGGGGCTGAGAGGCGGCGGCAGGTGCTCTCGATCCCCTGATCGAGCGGGAGGAGCGTGGCGGCTTGGATACGTCCGGCCACCGGGCGGACATGTTCGGC
>NC_041385.1:171003454-171013009 GCF_002162155.2 Triticum dicoccoides
GGGGGGGGGTTGGACTGCGAAATTTCGGGGGAAGAGGCATATTTATAGGTAGAGGGAGCTAGGAGAGTCCAAATGGAGTGTGGTTTTCGGCCATGTGATCGTGATCGAACGACCGAGAGCATGGAGGGGATTAGGATGGGTTTTGCGCCACTTTGGAGGAGTGTTGGTCTGCAATACAAAGAGGGCTTTTACGGTTACCCGGTTAACCGTAGGAGTATCAAATGACCTCCAAATGGCACGAAACTTGACAGGCGGTCTACCGGTGCTATACCAAGGCCGCTTGGCAAACCTCGGGCCATTCCGAGAATGTTTAACACCCACTCACAACAGGAGACAAAAGGGGAACACCGGAGGACATAGGAGTGCCGGATTGCAAAATGGACAACAGGGAAAATGCTCGGATGCATGAGACGAACACATATGCAAAATGAGATGCACATGATGACAAGACAAAATGCAACATGCAAGCAAATGACATGGCAATGACGGCGAATTACTGGTAGACACCTGGCTCATCGAATCTGGGGCGTTACATCTGATCCTTTTTATAGCCTTGAATCTGAAACTGTTGTGGCACATCTTACCAAGTTGAATGATATAGCCACCCTGTTTACTAATGATGAGAAGTCTCGCTATTATTATATCCTTAAGATATTTTCATTCTCATTAAAGGGTGATGCTAAGACTTGGTTTAATTCTCTTGCTCCTGGTTGTGTGCGTAGTCCCCAATATATGATTTATTACTTCTCTGCTAAATATTTCCCTGCCCACAGGAAACAAGTTGCCTTGCGGAAAATATATAACTTTGTGCAAATTGAAGAAGAGAGTCTCCCACAAACTTGGGGGAGGCTTCTCCGATTACTTAATGTTTTGCCTGATCATCCTCTTAAGAAAAATGAAATACTTTATATCTTTTATAATGGACTAACCGATGCTTCCAAGGACTACTTGGATAGTTGTGCTGGTTGTGTTTTCAGTGAAAGAACAGTCGATGAAGCTGAATTACTATTGAATAATATGTTGATTAATGAAAATAATTGGACTCTTCCTGAGCCAATTCCTGAACCAATTGAGTCAACTCCTGAGCCTATTCCTAAACCTACTCCGGAGAAGAGAGGTGTTCTATTTCTCAGTCCTGAAGATATGCAAGAGGCAAAGAAATCAATGAAAGAAAAAGGTATTAAAGCTGAAGATGTTAAGAATTTACCACCTATTGAAGAAATACATGGTCTTAATATACTGCCTGTCGAAGAACCACATTGTCTTGATAACCCAACACAGGTAGAGTGAAGGTAAATTCTCTCTATAGATACGATAAAGTTGAAATTTCCTCTACTAAATTTCATAGCCCTTGCTTAGATGAATTTGATGACTTTATGGCTAGACAAGAAAGTTTTAATGCTTATGTTGGTAGAGAGTTAAAGAATAATGCCTTCGAGATAGGACGCGTTAGCAATAATATGGCTAGAGTTAAAGGTGAACTCAAACTCATTAGAAAATATGCTTCTATGGTTGCTACTCAAGCTGAGCAAGTACTTAAAGTACAAAATGATTTGCTTGATGAATTAAATAATAAACATGACTTTGCTGTTAGAGTGGCTACTAGAACTGGTAAAATGACTCAGGAACCTTTGTACCCTAAAGGCCACCCTAAGAGAATTGAACAAGATTCTCAGAATAATAATCTAGATGCTCCTAGTTCTTCTAAGAAGAAGAAAAAGAAGAATGATAGGACTTTGCATGCTTCTATTGAACCCGATGTAGAAACACCTGAGAATCCTAATAATACTTCTATCTCTGATGCTGAAACATAATCTGGAGATGAACATGAACCTGATGATAATGCTAATAATGATGTCCATGTTGATGCTCAACCTAGTAATAACAATGATATAGAAACTGAACCTACTGTTGGTATTGATAACCCACAATCAAGAAATCAACGTTATGATAAGAGAGATTTTGTTGCTAGGAAGCATGGTAGAGAAAGAGAACCATGGGTTCAGGAACCCATGCCCTTTCCTCCTAAACCATCCAAGACAAAGGATGATGAGGACTTTGAGCATTTTGCTGAAATGATTAGACCTATTTTCTTACGCATGCACTTAACTGATATGCTTAAAACAAACCCTTATGCTAAATATATGAAAGATATCATCACTAATAAGAGGAAAATACTCGAAGCTTAAATCTCCACCATGATTGCCAATTATACTTTAAGGGTGCAATACCTAAGAAACTTGGTGATCCAGGAGTACCCACTATACCATGCTCCATCAAAAGAAATTATGTTAAAACTGTTTTATGTGATTTAGGAGCCGGTGTTAGTGTTATGCCTCTTTCCTTGTACCGTAGACTTGAATTAAGTAAGTTGACACCCATTGAGATATCCTTGCAAATGGCTGATAAATCAACTGCTATACCTGTCGGCATTTCTGAGGACGTGCCTGTTGTTGTTGCGAATGTTACTATCTTAATAAACTTCGTTATTCTTGATATTCCCGAGGACGATAGTATGTCTATTATCCTTGGTAGACCCTTTTTAAATACTGTAGGAGCTGTTATTGATTGCAATAAAGGCAATGTCACCTTTCATGTTAATGGAAATGAGCATACGGTACATTTTCCGAGGAAACAACCTCAAGTTCATAGCATAAATTCTATTGAGAAAATTCCATCAATCATTATTGGAGGTTTTGAATTTCCTCTCCCTACTGTCAAGAAAAAGTATGATATTCTTATTATTGGGAATGTTCATATCCCTCTTGAGGTAACTTAGTGTTATTCGAAATTTCTCCGGTTCCATGTTATTCGGAATGAGTTTGTTAACAAGACTTGATCAACCTTGTTAGTGGATTCATTTTGATGATCATGAGATGGATGAAACTAGAAGGCAAAACCTTCTGTACCCTTTTTTTACTTTCTGTTATTTAAATTAAATAAAGCAAAAATAGTTTTATCTGTCTGTTTCCTGAATTACTCGTGCAATGAAAAATATCCCAAAAAAAAAGTGCTCTAAATGCCCTGCAAATTTAGTACGATTTTTTATGGATTATTTGAGGATTTTAGGCACTAAAATCACTGCAGGAGGGGCAAGCACCAGGCCACGAGAGTGGAGGGCGCGCCTATCATCCCTGGGCGCGCCCCCTGTCTCGTGGGCCCCTGGTGGCCCCCCTCCACTTATGCCAGCACCCACACACTCCATCTTCTTCCCAAAAAATCCCCATCTAGCTCAAGCACAAGTTCTAGCTCATTTTGCTGCGATTTTCGATCTCCTTCCTCAAAGCTCCATTCACAAAACTGCTTTGGGAGATTGTTGCTTGGTATGTGACTCCTCCATTGGTCCAATTAGTTTTTGTTCTAGTGCTTTATTCATTGAAAATCCTTGCTTTCTTGGTGACCCTGTTCTTCAGCTTGCATGTTAAATTTATGAGGTTCCAAGTAATTCTAATGCATGATATAGGCTCTAGGCACTTGTAGGAGTGGTTGCTACCAATCTTGTTTAGTTGTTTTCACTTTTATTTTGAAGTTACTAAAAATTTCAGAATTATCGCAGAAAAAGAAATATGTTCAGGAAAATGTACCAAGGTGGTTCCTCAGTAAAGAATGACCCAGGATTGCTATGCGTGAGCAAGACGATGAACCACCAAGGGAAGCTGAAGTGCGGTCTTATGAGTGGCCGTCAGAAGAGTTTATGGTCAATGCAGGAATTAAAGATGAATTTGATACATATGTGCGTAATGCCGATCTTGAGGACTTCATTCAAGATAAGTGTCCTTAGTACTACTATCTAACTGATTCATTCGTGAGAAGGTTTAAATTTTCATCTTCACGTAATTCTCAGAGTGTCCTGTTTGATATTTATGACAAATCATATATCATGGACCTGGAAGATTTTACTACTGCTTGCAAACTCCCGCAGTGGGGAAGTGTTAATGATCCCCACAAATCTGAATTTAGAGATTTCCTTGCTAGTATTACTATGGGAGAATCTAGGGATATTACACAAGCTACCTTAGGGAGCATTAATTGTCCTGCTATACATTATTTTGCTCTCTTCATTGGTAGATGCATTAACGGTAAAGATGAAGCATGTCATATGTGTGTCCCTGATCTTTGTGTCCTCAAGAGTGCTGTGTTAGGTTATAAAGATTATAACTTGGGGGCAATAGTTGCATGTAGGTTGCATAAAAATGGTAGAGCTGGAGATTTATTTGGAGGAATTTATGCGACCCGTGTGGCCAATTATCTCGGTATAGCCCCACGAGAGGGTGATATGATGTTGTCTCCTGCTTATTTAGATTACGACGCTATGGTCGAACATCATTTTCTTAAGAGGAATGAACAATTCCTCCAGTATCGACTAATCTTTGACAAACATAGCTCTGTCCATGTTACTCTTCCTGCTCCTTTCCTTTTTGATTACCAGGCAAAAGGAAGATATGTTGTTACCAGGGAGGAAGCAGCTGAACACGAGGGGAGAGAAGAGGCGGCTCGCCAACATGCCGCAGCTCAGGAGGCATTTGCTGCTGCATCTCAGTACGACCCCAGTTACAATTACAGATATCAGCCAGGATACCCTTGGCATTAGACCAACTTAGGCCAAAAGCTTAAGCTTGGGGGAGTACGTATTTCTCACCGACTTTACATTCATGTTCACACACTATTCTGGTCATCGGTGCTCATACTCTTTCATTGTACTATCCATGCTAGTTTAATTTTCTTTTTCTAGTTTTCTTCTTGTGTGTTTGATAAACCTTAAGAAAAAACCAAAAAAATTAGTTAGTTTAATTTCCATGCTTGTAGTAGAAATTAAAATGAAAACCCAAAAAGATTTCTCATTCTTATTTTACTTGTTGGGAGCTTTCCCGTGTAAATAGTTTTACTTTCTTTTCTTTCCTTTAAGGGGTTGAGAGTAGAAGACCGTATTGAAAATGTTTAGTGGCTCTCTTATGCATGATTGCTTATTTAATTTAGAGCCATATTACCTTGTCTTCTCTCTTGAGTTGAATGCTTGCAGATTCCAGCTTAGTTCAATGCACGTGCACTATTATTATTATACACATCGTTCGGTCATGCAAGTGAAGGGCAATAATGACGATATATGATGGACTGATTGAGATGAGAAAAGCTGGTATGAACTCGACCTCTCTTGTTTTTGTAAATATGATGAGTTCATCATTCCTGATTCAGCTTATTATGAAGTAAACATATTTGCAATGACATTTAGAGATTGTAGTTGCTTGTGCCATGCTTGATTAGCTATGAGTTATAATGGTTTACCTTGCGTGCTAACATGCTATTAGAATGATTATGATGTGGTATGATGGGATGGTATCCTCCTTTGAATAAATTGAGTGACTCGACTTGGCACATGTTCACGCATGTAGTTGAAACAAATCAACATAGCCTTCACGATATTTATGTTCATGGTGGATTATATCCTACTCATGTTTGTATTCGGTGTGAATTAATTTTAATGCATGTTTATGACTGTTGTCGCTCTCTCAGTTGGTCGCTTCCTAGTCTTTTGCTAGCCTTCACCTGTACTAAGCGGGAATACTGCTTGTGCGTCCAAACTCCTTAAACCCCAAAGTTATTCCATATGAGTCCACTATACCTTCCTATATGCGGTATCTACCTGCCGTTCCAAGTAAATTTGTATGTGCCAAACTCTAAACCTTCAAATGAAATTCTGTTTTGTATGCTCGAGCAGCTCATGTTTCAACTAGGGCTGCCTATATCTTCCATGATAGGTGGGTTATTCTCAAGAGGAGTGGACTCCGCTCCTCATTCACGAGAAAGGGCCGGTAACCGGGATGCCCAGTCCCATGATCCAAAAAGATCAAAGAAAATCAATATAATTAAAAAAAACTCCCCCAGGTCTGTTGTTAGTTAGAGGCACTCGTTGTTTCGAGCAAGCCATGGATTGATGCTTGTTGGTGGTGGGGGAGTATAAACTTTTACCATTCTGCATGCGAACTGCCTATAATGCATGTAGTATGGAAGATACAGCCATCTCATAGTTGTTGCGTTGACAGTGAAAGTATGCCGCCCAAAATGTTATTCAATCTCTATTTTAAAATCCAGCTCTCGCACCTCTACAAATCCCTGCTTCCCTCTGCGAAGGGCCTATCTATTTACTTTTATGTTGAGTCGTCACCTTCTTATTAAAAAGCACCCGCTGGAGTGCACACTGTCATTTGCATTCATTATTATTCGTTTAATTGGGTATGACTTGACTGGATCTCTTTTACCATGAATTACACTGTTTAGTTAGTCCTTGATCTTTAAAGGTGCTCTGCATTTATGTTTTGCGGTCTCAGAAAGGGTTAGTGAGATACCATTTTGTATCATGTTATGATTGTTTTGACAAAGTGTTGTCATCCAAGTTTTATTATTATGGCTTGCTAGCTGATTATGCTATTGATATGAGTAATTGTGAGACCGAGGTGTCATTGTGAGTATGGTTAGTTCATAATATTTGTTGAAACATGAATGCTCGCTTTGCATGTTTACAACAACAAGAGCAAATAGAGTTTGTAAAAGTTTTTCTTTATCACTTTCAGTTTATCAACTGAATTGCTTGAGGACAAGCAAAGGTTTAAGCTTGGGGGAGTTGATACGTCTCCAACATATCTACTTTTCCAAACACTTTTACCCTTGTTTTGGACTCTAACTTGCATGATTTGAATGAAACTAACCCGGACTAACGCCGTTTTCAGCAGAATTACCATGATGTTGTTTCATGGGTAGAAAACAAAAGTTCTCGGAATGACCTGAAAATCCTTGGAGACAAGTTTCAAAAAATATAAAAAATATTGGCGAAAGAATCAAGACCAGGGGGCCCACACCCTGTCCACGAGGGTGGGGGGCGCGCCCACCCCCTCTGGGCGTGCCCCCTGTCTCGTGGGCCCCCTGCAGCTCCGCCGACCTGAACTCCAACTCCATATATTCCGTCTCGCGGAGAAAAAAATCAGAGAGAAAGTTTCATCGTGTTTTACGATACGGAGCCACCGCCAAGCCCTAATCTCTCTTGGGAGGGCTGATCTGGAGTCCGTTCGGGGCTCCGGAGAGGGGGATTCCTCGTCGTCGTCATCATCAACCATCCTTCATCACCAATTTCATGATGCTCACCGCCGTGCGTGAGTAATTCCATCATAGGCTTGCCGGACGGTGATGGGTTGGATGAGATTTACCATGTAATCAAGTTAGTTTTGTTAGGGTTTGATCCCTAGTATCCACTATGTTCTGAGATTGATGTTGCTATGACTTTGATATGCTTAATGCTTGTCACTAGGGCACGAGTGCCATGATTTCAGATCTGAACCTATTATGTTTTCATGAATATATGTGTGTTCTTGATCCTATCTTGCAAGTCTATAGTCACCTATTATGTGTTATGATTTGACAACCCCGAAGTGACAATAATCGGGATACTTCTCGGTGATGACCGTAGTTTGAGGAGTTCATGTATTCACTATGTGTTAATGCTTTGGTCCGGTTCTCTATTAAAAGGAGGCCTTAATATCCCTTAGTTTCCACTAGGACCCTGCTGCCACGGGAGGGTAGGACAAAAGATGCCATGCAAGTTCTTTTCCATAAGCATGTATGCTATATTCGGAATACATGCCTACATTACATTGATGAATTGGAGCTAGTTTTGTGTCACCCTATGTTATAGCTATTACATGAGGAATCGCATCCGACATAATTATCCATCACTGATCCATTGCCTACGAGCTTTTCATATATTGTCTTTCACTTATTTACTTTTTCTGCTGCTATTGTTACAATCACTACAAAACCCAAAAAAATTACTTTTGCTATCGTTACCATTACTATCATACTACTTTGCTACTAAATACCTTGCTGCAGATACTAAGTTATCCAGGTGTGGTTGAATTGACAACTCAACTGCTAATACTCAAGAATATTCTCTGGCTCCCCTTGTGTCGAATCAATAAATTTGGGTTGAATACTCTACCCTTGAAAGCTGTTGCGATCCCCTACACTTGTGGGTCATCAGTACCCTAGGATGGCATTGTAGGGCAGGAGGATGTCGGCGACGTGAAAGTCGATGAGCTCGGTGTGGTAGTTATTACGCTCTCCGAAGGTGATAGGGAGGCGACCCTGCCCGATCGGGTGTGTCGATCCGTCGGTTACTCCTGAGAATGGCTTGGTGGGGTGAAGCTGGTAGTATGGCACATGGAGCCTGTCGAACGTCTAAACAGAGAGAACGTTGAGCCCTGCTCCTCCATCGATGAGAGTCTTGGTGACGACCACGTTGCTGATGATGGGAGAGAAGAGCATGGGGAGTGCGCCAGCGGTAGCCGCACAGCCGGTCCGAGGAGTCGAAGGTGATGGCGCACTTGGACCACTTGAGAGGGCGAGTTGCTTCAGGCTTGGGGAGCGCTGCATTCACCTCGCGCGCAAACTGCTTGAAGACGTGGTAGGAAGCCGGGGCCTGTGAGCCGCCCAAGATGCAGGCAATGGCCCGAGGCTCCTGGAAGCCCCCAGCCCCCTCGTTCTGGTGGTGATCTTCATTCCTCCTTGGCGGTGGAGGCAGAGGAGGCAAAGCTGCGTTGCCCTGAGGGCGGTCCTCACGAGGCTGCTCCCTCCAGTTGCCCTCGCGAGGCTCGCCCTGCCAGCGGTCCTCACGAGGCTGGTCGCGCCACTCCTGACAACGGTCGCGTCCATCCTGGCGTCCTCCACCTCGGCCACCTCCGCGACCATAGCCTCGATCGTTGTACTCGGGGCGTCGGCCGAGGCGCCCGTCGCGGAGAGCCCTGAGCTCCTGGCAGTCGCTGGTGTTCTAGCTGTAAACGTGGTGGAAGGCGCAGAATGGCCGCTTGCGCTTGGATGACTCCGTGTGGTCACAGCCTCTCTTTGTCTCTGGCTCGGCCGCAAGCACGGTTGGCCCCTTGCGCTTCACGTCCTTGGTCTTGGTATTCTTGTCCTCCGGATCAGAATCGGGGAGCTCAAGGAGGGAGAGGCGCCCTTCCTCAGCCCTTGCACACTTGTTCGCCATGTTGAACATCTCCAAAGCAGTGTAGAGATCCTCGTGGATGGCGAGCTCCTCCTTCATATTGACATCATGGACGCCATCGGTGAATGCGGAGATGATGGCCTCGTCCGACACCTTGGGAATCTTGAGGCGAACGTTGTTGAAGCACTGGATATACTTCTGCAGGGTCTCTCCAGGATGCTACTTGATGCGGCGTAGGTTACCCGCGGCTAGCGGACGACCGCGAGTGCCCTGGAAGTTGGCGATGAAGCGGCTGCGCATCTCCTCCCAGGAAGAAATCGACCCCTCGGTTAGGTTAAGGACCCAAGAACGCGCGCCATCCTTGAGGGCCATCGGGAACCAGTTTGCCATGATCTTCTCGTCGCCGCTGGCCGCCTCGATGCTCAGCTCATAGAGCTGCAGGAACTTGGCGGGGTTGGCGGTGTCGTCGTAGCGTGGTGGCATGTCAGGCTTGAACTTGCTTGGCCAGACGACGTTGCGGAGCTCCGAAGTGAATGCAGGACATCCTGCCGTGGCCACCGGAGGTC
>NC_041385.1:171013114-171134854 GCF_002162155.2 Triticum dicoccoides
TGCACCGCCACCTCCTGTGGCGGCACGCGAGCCTGGTGCTGGGGTGCTGGAAGCACGCACGCTTCTCCTTGGGGACGCTGCACCACCTGGCAGCTCACGTCATCCCGAGCTAGCACCGAGCGCTGCGGGTCACGCCATGGGGCCACACGCCCTAGATGGATGATGGCGCCTTGGGCCGGAGGTGGTGGAGGAGCCCCATGCGCCACGTCGACCGCTGCAGGTGGTTGCTGAGGCAGCGAGCGAGCCAGCCCGACGGAGCCCCCATGCGGGACGCTGATGAGCTCGGCGATCCGCTCGAGCCACTCCTCATAGAGATCACCCACCGGGTGGTAGCGAAGAAGCTCCCGCACTGTGAGCAGGGCGGCCTGCGCATCCACCTGGCCGCGACATGTGTGGGATGATGAAGTTGCTGAGGTCAGTGACGAAGTAGCGGTTCGGCCATCACGGCGCACCGACGGTTGCAGCGATGAAGTTTGCTACTCGTGTCCGGAAGGGCCCATGGCGGTGTTGGCCACCGGAGAAGGGGCGCGACGGGCACAACCATCACCCGCCGGAGCTGTCTAAGCGATGCGGGCGGCAACCGCAGCCCGACGCTCGGTGCAAGCCCGGCATGTGTCGGCCGTGGAAGTGTCGGAGTGGTGGTGGATCGATCAACGGAAGAGAGGATCCGACGCACCCCTACCTGGCACGCCAAATGTCGGATTTAGGGATCTGCAAACCCTTGAGAGGTTCGAACTCTGGGGTGTGTGTGGAGATCTCAACCTGCCCAGCCTGCCTACTCGTGATCCTCCTAAGCCTAGCGCGTCGAGTTCAAAGAGACACAAAGACACAACGATTTATACGGGTTCGGGCCACCGTTGTGGTGTAATACCCTAATCCAGTGTGGTGTGGTGGATTGCCTCGAAGGGCTATGGATGAACTGGTACAGTGGATGAACAAGCCTCAGGAGGTGAGGTGTTCTTGAGCTGGTGTGGTGCTCTACTTGTTCTGATCCCGTCTTGTTCTCCTCTCCCCTTCCATGGTGGTGGCTAGTCCTATTTATAGTGGCCTTTGTCCTCTTCCCAAATATGAGCGGGAAGGGATCCCACAACGGCCGGATTTGAAAGGCGACAAGTAGTACAATCTATCCTGACAAAAGTAGTCTTCTCCTGTGAAAAGCCTCTGGTCATGACGCTGCGGTGGGCTCGTCGATGACCTCCGTCCTGTAGTTCTGGCGGTCTTGGTCTCGTTGCACCAGAATGGAAACCTTTCGATGATTCCTCGGGACTCCGCGCCTACGCCCTGCTTCCTTTGCACCAAAGAGGGAAACCTGCGCTCTGCGCCCGCCTGGCGCCCGCCTGGCCTTGGTCGTCATGGCTCACATCAGCTGAGCCTCGTGAGGTAGCTGCATAGAACTCTCCGCCCCTCAAGAGCCAGCCTGAGGAGGCTGACTTCTTCGGGGGTCTTGGCGTCGTCCGCCTCGCGAGGCTTGGCCTCTTGCGAGGGTCATGTGTTGCTGATGTTGAAGCTGGGCCGTACCAGGCCTTTGATGAAGCCACGTGGTGGGCTGCAGGCAGGCAGGGATGGATACCCCCAAATCCAGGACACCGACACCCTCGACCCCAACAACTTCCGACAGGCGATGCACTGCCGCAGGGCATGCACCAATCAACACCAATCTTGCTTTGCTGCCTACGAGGGTAACTCGACGCGCTCTTTCTGGTGGTGTCTCCACCACGACTCAAGGTGTTCGACGCTTTGCTCACAAGGTACCATGGATAGCGGGGATGAGTATTTCTTTCACAACTTTATTTGTTCACCGGATGGTTCGTCCTTGGATGACGAAGGGCTTGTGGTGGTTGCATTGGTCTTCCATGGCCACATGAGTAGGAAGTGTCCTCGGTTCATAGGATCAATCCCCGACCATGGACCGTCCTTGAACCGCAATAGGGAGAAAGCACACACTCTTCTCTATGTCGATTACTTTGAGAATACCGCACTCTTCAAACCACATAAATTTCGTCGCCGATTCCGAATGAGGAGGCATGTGTTCAATCGTATTCGGGGGGTGGGGTTATAGGATATGACCCATACTTTGAGTGCAAAGAGGATGCCCTTGGCAAACTTGGCTTCTCTTCTTACTAGAAAGGCAATGCGGCTATCCGCATGCTTGCATATGGAATTTCTGGAGATCTTGTAGATGAGTACGTGTATATGAGTGAGTCCAAATGTCTCCTCTCAATGTATAATTTCTGCAAGGCCATGGTTGCAGTGTTCGACCCTGAGTACCTGAGAGAGCCAATTGTCGCTGATACAGAGAGGTTGTTGGCGATCAATGCCGATAGGGGCTTTCCAGGCATGCTTGGTAGTATAGATTGTATGCACCAGAAGTGGAAGAGTTGTCCATTTGCTTGGCAGGGGCAGTACAAGGGGCATGTGAAAGGTGCCACTGTCATACTTGAAGTGGTTGCTTCACAAGATATGTGGATATGTCATTCTTTCTTCCGCATGGCTGGTTCTCACAATTATATCAACATGCTTCAACATTCTCCAGTATTTGCAAGGCTTGTAGAAGTCCACTCCCCAGAGGTCAACTTCGAGATCAATAGCCACCATTACAACAATGGATATTACCTAGCTGATGGTATCTATCCTCAGTGGTCAACTCTTGTGAAGACCATACGCAATCCATAAGGACATAAGAGACATAGATTTGCCCAAATGCAGGAGAGTGCTAGGAAGGATGTGGAGCGTGCTTTTTATGTTCTTCAATCTCAGTGGAGTATCGTTGGAAACTCTGCATTGACATGGAGCACTCAGAAGCTTTGGGAGGTGATGACTACTTGCGTGATCATGCACAACATGATCGTGGAGGATGAGCGTGGTGATAGCATCTACGAACAAGGGTTTGATTTCCAGGGTGAAAATGTTGAGCCTGAGCACACACCTCCTGCAACCTCTTAACAATTTGTTCAATTTTATCGTGGAATGCATGATTGAAATACTCATGTGCAACTCCAGGATAACTTGGTTGAGCACATGTGAACTCACATCGGCAACCAATAGACCTATCGATTTAATCTCTTTTCATGCAAACAAATTTCGATTGGATTATAAGACTATAGGTATTGTTTTTACTTCGATTGGGTTGTAAGACTATTTTGGATGTGGAACTATTTGCTTTGTTTGATTTGAACTACTTTTTATGCTTGATTTGAGTATAAATGAACTCCGGCGGACGAGATGCGGTTGCGCGTTGGGCGCACGACTAGCGCATCTAGAAATATGGGTAGACACCACCCCATTGCCACCCCAAACGAACGAAATCCGGACAAAACGACGTCCGTTTGGGGTCGTCCATTGGGGTTGCCCTCGCATACACTCGCCCCTATGAATGCAGACATGATAACCAACAAGTATAGGGGATCGCAACAGTTTTCGAGGGTAGAGTATTCGACCCAAATTTATTGATTCAACACAAGGGGAGCCAAAGAATATTCTCAAGTATTAGCAGTTGAGTTGTCAATTCAACCACACCTGGATAACTTAGTATCTGCAGCAAAGTATTTAGTAGCAAAGTAGTATGGAAGTAACGCTAACAGTGGCAAAAGTAATAGTAGCAGTTTTGTAGTAATTGTAATAGTGGCAACGGTAAAGTAACTAAGCAAAACATAATATGTGAAAAGCTCGTAGGCATTGGATCAGTGATGGATACTTATGTTGGATGCGATTCCTCATGTAATAGTTATAACATAGGGTGACACGGAACTAGCTCCAGTTCATCAATGTAATGTAGGCATGTATTCCGAATATAATCATACGTGCTTATGGAAAAGAACTTGCATGACATCTTTTGTCCTACCCTCCCGTGGCAGCGGGGTCCTAGTGGAAACTAAGGGATATTAAGGCCTCCTTTTAATAGAGTACCGGACCAAAGCATTAACACATAGTGAATACATGAACTCCTCAAACTACGGTCATTACCGAGAAGTATCCGATTATTGTCACTTCGAGGTTGTCGAATCATAACACATAATAGGTGACTATAGACTTGCAAGATAGGATCAAGAACTCACATATATTCATGAAAACATAATAGGTTCAGACCTGAAATCATGGCACTCGGGCCCTAGTGACAAGCATTAAGCATAGCAAAGTCATAGCAACATCAATCTCAGAACATAGTGGATACTAGGGATCAAACCCTAACAAAACTAACTTGATTACATGGTAAATCTCATCCAACCCATCACCGTCCAGCAAGCCTACGATGGAATTACTCACGCATGGCGGTGAGCATCATGAAATTTGTGATGGAGGATGGTTGGTGATGACGACGGTGACGAATCCCCCTCTCCGGAGCCCCGAACGGACTCCAGATCAGCCCTCCCGAGAGAGATTAGGGCTTGGCAGTGGCTTCGTATTGTAAAACAAGATGAAACTTTCTCTCTGATTTTTTTCTCCACGAAACCCAATATATGGAGTTGGAGTTGAGGTCGTTGGACGTCCAGGGAGCCCACGAGGCAGGGGGTGCGCCCTAGGGGAGGGGGTGCACCCCCCACCCTCGTGGACAGGGTGTGGGCCCACTGACGTTTATTCTTTTTCCAGTATTTTTATTTATTCTAAAAAGTTGCTTCGTGGATTTTCAGGTCATTCCGAGAACTTTTATTTCTGCACAAAAATAACACCATGGCAGTTCTGCTGAAAACAACGTCAGTCTGGGTTAGTTCCATTCAAATCATGCAAGTTAGAGTCCAAAACAAGGGCAAAAGTGTTTGGAAAAGTAGATACGACGGAGACGTATCAACTCCCCCAAGCTTAAACCTTTGCTTGTCCTCAAGCAATTCAGTTAACAAACTAAAAGTGATAAAGAAAAACTTTTACAAACTATGTTTGCTCTTGTTGTTGCAAATATGTAAAGCGAGCATTCAAGTTTTTAGCAAAGATTATGAACTAACAATATTCACAATAACACTTAGGTCTCATGTTTACTCATATCAATGTCATAATCAACTAGCAAGCAATAACAATAAATCTCGGATGACAACACTTTCTCAAAACAATCATAATATGATATAACAAGATGGTATCTCGCTAGCCCTTTCTGAGACCGCAAAACGTAAATGCAGAGCACGTTTAAAGATCAAGGACTGACTAAACATTGTAATTCATGGTAAAAGAGATCTAGTCATAGTCATACCCAATATAAACTAATAGTAATGCATGCAAATGACAACGGTGCTCTCCAGTGGGTGCTTTTTAATAAGAGGGTGATGACTCAACATAAAAGTAAATAGATAGGCCCTTAGCAGAGGGAAACATGAATTTGTAGAGGTGCCAGAGCTCGATTTTGAAATAGAGATGAATACCATTTTGATTGGTATACTTTCACTGTCAACATAACAACTACGAGATCTCGATATCTTCCATGCTATACACATTATAGGCGGTTCCCAAACAGAATGGTAAAGTTTATACTCCCCCACCACCAACAAGCATCAATCCATGGCTTGCCCGAAACAACGGGTGCCTCCAACTAGCAACAATCCTGGGGGAGTTTTGTTTAATTATTTTGATTTGATTTGAGCATGGGACTAGGCATCCCGGTGACCAGCCATTTTCTCGTGAATGAGGAGTGGAGTCCACTCCTCTTCAGAATAACCCGCCTAACATGGAAGATACAGACAACCCTAGTTAATACATGAGGTGCTCGAGCATACAAAACCTAATTTATTTGAATGTTCGGAGTTTGGCACATACAAATTTACTTGGAACGGCAGGTAGATACCGCATATAGGAAGGTATGGTAGACTCGTATGGAATAACTTTGGGGTTTGTGGAGTTTGGATGCACAAGCAGTATTCCCGCTTAGTACAGGTGAAGGCTAGCAAGAGACTGGGAAGCGACCAACTGAGAGAGCGACAACAGTCATGAACATGCATTAAAATTAATCAACACCGAGTGCAAGCATGAGTAGGATATAATCCACCATGAACATAAATATCGTGAAGGCTATGTTGATTTTGTTTCAACTACATGCGTGAACAGGTGCCAAGTCAAGCCACTCGAATCATTCAAAGGAGGATACCACCCTATCATACCACATCACAACCATTTTAATAGCATGTTGGCACGCAAGGTAAACCATTATAAGCTCTTACCTAATTAAGCATGTCATAAGCAACTATATTCTCTAATTGTCATTGCAAACATGTTTATTCATAATAGACTGAATTAGGAACGATGAACTAATCATATTTACAAAAACAAGAGAGGTCGAGTTCATACCAGCTTCTCTCATCTCAATCAGTTCATCATATATCATCATCATTGCCTTTCACTTGCACGACCGAACGATGTGGATAATAATAATAGTGCACATGCATTGGACTAAGCTGGAATCTGCAAGCATTCAATTCAAGGGAGAAGACAAGGTAATATGGACTCTTGGTTAAATCAACAATCATGCATATGAGAGCCACTAAGCATTTTCATTATGGTCTTCTCCTCTCGACCCCCAAAGGAAGGAAAAGAAATAAAACTATTTACACGGGAAAGCTCCCAACAAGCAAAAGAAGAACGAGAAATCTTTTTGGTTTTTCTTTTAATTACTACTACAAGCATGGAAATTAAACTAACTATTTTTTTTTTGGTTTTTCTTAAGGTTTATCAAACACAAGAAGAAAGCTAGAAAAAGAAATTAAACTAGCATGGATAATACAATGAAAAAGTAAGAGCACCGACAACTAGAATGAGTGTGTGAACAAGAATGTAATGTCAGTGAGAAATACGTACTCCCCCAAGCTTAGCATTTTGGCCTAAGTTAGTCTATGGCCATGGGTAGCCTGGCTGATATCCGAAGTTGTAACTGGGGTCGTACTGAGATGCAGCAGCCAATGCCTCCTAAGTTGCGGCATGGAGGCGAGCTGCCTCCGTCCTCCTCTCGTACTCATTTGCCTCCTCCCTTGTTATAACATATCTTCCTTTTGCCTGAGAGTCAAAGAGGGCAGGAGCAGGGAGAGTAATATGGACAGCGCGACGTCTGTCAAAGATTAGTCGATACTGGAGGAATTGTTCATTCCTCTCAAGAAAATGATGATTAACCATGGCATTATAATCTAAATAAGTGGGAGGCAACTCCCTATCATTTTCATGTACAGGTATACCAAGATAATTAGCCACACGGGTTGCATAAATCCCTCCAAACAAGTCTCCAACTAAACCATTATTATGCAACCTACGTGCAACAATTGCCCCCAAGTTGTATTGTTTATCACCTAATACAGCACTCTTGAGAACACAAAGATCAGGAACACACATGTGACATTGCTTCATCTTTACCATTAATGCATCTACCAATGAAAAGAGCAAAATAATGTATAGCAGGAAAGTGAATGCTCCTATGGTATCTTGTGCTATTTCTCTAGACACAGTGATACTAGCAAGAAAGTCTTTATATTCAGATTTATGGGGTTCATTAACATTGCCCCACTGCGGTAGTCTACAAGCAGTAGTGAAATCTTCTAGGTCCATGGTATATGATTTATCATAAATATCAAACATGTCAATTGGAGAATTACGCGAAGATGTAAATTTGAACCTTCTCACGAATGAATCAGTCAAATAGTAGTACTAAGGACACTTATCTTGTATGAAGTCCTCAAGATCGGCATTACGCACATATGCATCAAATTCATCCTTGATGCCTGCCTTGACCATAAACTCCTCTGACGGCCATTCGCAAGGTCGCACGTCAGCTTCCATCAGTGGTTCGTCGTCTTGCTCACGTATTGTGAGTCTGGATCCTTTCTTCCTTGAAAAACCACCTTGGTACATTTTCCTGGACATATTTCTTCCTCTGAAAAATTTCTGAAATTTTTAGTAACTCAAAATAAAAGTGAACCAAACTCAACAAAATTGATAGCAACTACTCCCACAGGTGCCTAGAGCCTATATCATGCATTAAAATTACTTGGGACCATATAAATTTGACATGCAAGCTCAAGAACAGGGTCACCTAGGAAGCAAAAATTTGCAATGAATAAAGTACTAGAACAAATCTAATTGGACCATTGGAGGAGTCAGATACCAAAGAACAATCCCCCAAAGCAGTTTTGTGAATGGAGCTTTGAGCAAGGAGATCGAAAATCGCAGCAAAATGAGCTAGAACTCATGCTTGAGCTGGATGGTGATTTTTTTTGGTGGGAAGACGAAGTGTGTGGGTGCAGGAATAAGTGGAGGGGGGCCACCGTGGGCCCATGAGGCAGGGGCGCGCCCTGTAGGGGTGGGCGCGCCCTGGACCCTCGTGGCCAGGTGCCAGCTC
This sequence comes from Triticum dicoccoides, assembly GCF_002162155.2. NCBI lineage: Eukaryota > Viridiplantae > Streptophyta > Magnoliopsida > Poales > Poaceae > Triticum > Triticum dicoccoides. The sequence goes on from NC_041385.1 coordinate 171,021,417, forward strand.
CCCCTGCTATGTTCTTAGTGCCAAATATTCTCAAATATTCCAGAAAAATCATATTAAATTTGTAGGGCATTTGAAGAACTTTTATTTTCGGGATATTTTTTATTGCATGGATAATTCAGAAAACAGACAGAAAATACTATTTTTACTTTGTTTAATCTAAATAATATAAAGTAAAAAGAGGGTATAGAAGGTTGTGCCTTCTAATTTCATCCATCTCATGCTCATCAAAAGGAATCCACTAACAAGGTTGATCAAGTCTTGTTAACAAACTCATTCCGAATAACATGGAACCGGAGAAATTTCGAATAACACTAGGTTACCTCAACAGGGATATGAACATCCCCAATAATAAGAATATCATATTTCCTTTTGACAGTGGGGAGAGGAAATTCAAAACCTCCAATAATGATAGTTGGAATTTTTCCAATAGAATTGATACTATGAACTTGAGGTTGTTTCCTCGGAAAGTGTACCGTATGCTCATTACCATTAACATGAAAAGTGACATTGCCTTTGTTGCAATCAATAACAGCCCCTGCAGTATTGAAAAAGGGTCTACCAAGGATAATCGACATACTATCGTCCTCGAGAATATCAAGAATAACAAAGTCCGTTAAGATAGTGGCGTTTGCAAACACAATAGGCACATCCTCACAAATACCGACACGTATAGCAGTTGATTTATCAGCCATTTGCAAAGATATTTCAGTAGGTGTCAACTTATTCAATTCAAGTCTACGATATAAAGAGGGAGGCATAACACTAACACCGGCTCCAAGATCACATAAAGCAGGTTTAACATAGTTTCTTTTAATCGAGCATGGTATAGTTGGTACTCCTGGATCTCCAGGTTTCTTTGGTATTCCACCTTTAAAAGTATAATTAGCAAGCATGGTGGAAATTTCAGCTTCCGGTATCTTTCTTTTATTTGTAATAATATCTTTCATGTACTTAACATAAGGGTTTACTTTAAGCATATCAGTTAAGCGCATACATAAGAACATAGGTCTAATCATTTCAGCAAAGCGCTCAAAATCCTCATCATCCTTTTTCTTGGATGGTTTACGAGGAAAAGGCATGGGTTTCTGAACCCATGGTTCTCTTTCCTTACCGTGCTTCCTAGCAACAAAGTCTCTTTTATCATGATGTTGATTCTTTGATTGTGGGTTATCAAGATCAACAACGTGTTCAATCTCTACATCATTATTATTGCTAGGTTGAGCATCAACATGAACATTATTATTAACATTATCACTAGGTTCATGTTCATCACCTGATTGTGTTTCAGCATCAGAAATAGAAATATCGGGATTCTCAGGTGTGTCTACAACAGGTTCACTAGAAGCATGCAAAGTCCTATCATTTTTCTTTTTCTTTCTTTTAGAAGAGCTAGGTGCATCTACATTATTTCTCTGAGAATCTTGCTCAATTCTCTTAGGGTGGCCCTCAGGATACAAAGGTTCCTGGGTCATTTTACTAGTTCTAGTAGCCACTCTAATAGCAAAATCATGTTTATTATTTAATTCATCGAGCAAATCACTTTGAGCCGTAAGTACTTGTTCTGCTTGAGTGGTAACCATAGAAGCATATTTACTAATGACTTAAATTCACCTTTAACTCTAGCCATATAATCACTTAGGAGTCCAATCATGTAAGCATTACTCTTTAATTCTCTACCAACATAAGCATTGAAATTTTCTTGTCTAGCCATAAAGTCATCAAATTCATCCAAACATTGGCTAGGAAACTTAGTGGATGGGATTTCAACTTTATCATATCTATAGAGAGAATTTATCTTTACTACCTGTGTCGGGTTATCAAGACCATGTGTTTCCTCAATAGGTGGTATATTAAGACCATGTATTTCTTCAACGGGAGGTAAATTCTTAACATCTTTAGCTTTAATACCTTTTTCTTTCATAGATTTCTTTGCCTCTTGCATATCTTCAGGGCTGAGAAATAGAACACCCCTCTTCTTTGGAGTTGGTTTAGGAGTTGGCTCAGGAAGTGTCCAATTATTTTCATTAGTCAACATATTATTCAATAACAATTCAGCTTGATCGACCGTTTTTTCCCTGAAAACATAACCAGCACAACTATCCAAGTGGTCCTTGGAAGTATCAGTTAGTCCATTATAAAAGATATCAAGTATTTCATTTTTCTTAAGAGCATGATCAGGCAAAGCATTAAGTAACCGGAGAAGCCTCCCCCAAGCTTATGGGAGACTCTCTTCTTCAATTTGCACAAAATTATATATTTCCCTCAAGGCAGCTTGTTTCTTATGAGCAGGGAAATATTTAGCAGAGAAGTAATAAATCATATCCTGGGGACTACGCACACAACCATGATCAAGAGAATTAAACCAAGTTTTAGCATCACCCTTTAATGAGAACGGAAATATCTTAAGGATATAATAGTAGAGGGATTTCTCATCATTAGTGAATAGGGTGGCTATATCATTTAACTTAGTAAGATGTGCCACAACAGTTTCAGATTCATTGCCATAAAAAGGATCAGATTCAACCAAAGTAATTATCTCAGGATCGACAGAGAATTCATAATCCTTATCCGTAACAAAGATAGGTGAAGTAGCAAAAAGCAGGGTCATATTTCATTCTAGCATTTAGAGATTTCTGTTCCAGTTTAGCTAATAACTTCTTAAGATCAGATCTATCATTGCAAGCAAGAATATCTCTAGTAGTTTCTTCATCCATAACATAACCCTCAGGAACAACAGGTAATTCATATTTAGGGGGAGAACCTTCATCATCACTATCTTCAATAATTTCATTTTCAATAATTTCATTCTCTCTAACCCTAGCAAGTTGTTCAACAAGATATTTACCAAATAGCACAGTAGTATCGAGCACAGAAGTAGTTTCATCATAAGTATCATGCATAGTAGAAGTGGCATCATCAATAACATTGCGACATATCAGAATTAATAGCAGAAGCAAGTTTAGGTGTCGCAAGCTTACTCATAACAGAAGGAGAATCTAGTGCAGAGCTAGATGGCAGTTCCTTACCTCCCCTCGTAGTTGAGGGATAAATCTTAGTTCTTTCGTCTTTCAAGTTCCTCATAGTGATCAGCAGATATAAATCCCAAGTGACTCAAAGAATAGAGCTATGCTCCCCGGCAACGGTGCCAGAAAATAGTCTTGATAACCCACAAGTATAGGAGATCGCAACAGTTTTCGAGGGTAGAGTATTCAACCCAAATTTATTGATTCGACACAAGGGGAGCCAAAGAATATTCTCAAGTATTAGCAGTTGAGTTGTCAATTCAACCACACCTGGATAACTTAGTATCTGCAACAAAGTATTTAGTAGCAAAGTATTATGGAAGTAACGGCAACAGTGGCAAAAGTAACAGTAGCAGTTTTGTAGTAATTGTAATAGTGGCAACGGTAAAGTAACTAAGCAAAGAACAATATGTGAAAAGCTCGTAGGCATTGGATCAGTGATGGATAATTATGTCGGATGCGATTCCTCATGTAGTAGTTATAACATAGGGTGACATAGAACTAGCTGCAGTTCATCAATGTAATGTAGGCATGTATTCTGAATATAAGTCATACGTGCTTATGGAAAAGAACTTGCATGCCATCTTTTGTCCTACCCTCCCGTGGCAGCGGGGTCCTAGTGGAAACTAAGGGATATTAAGGCCTCCTTTTAATAGAGTACCGGACCAAAGCATTAACACATAGTGAATACATGAACTCCTCAAACTACGGTCATCATCGAGAAGTATTCTGATTATTGTCACTTCGGGGTTGTCGGATCATAACACATAATAGGTGACTATAGACTTGCAAGATAGGATCAAGAACTCACATATATTCATGAAAACATAATAGGTTCAGACCTGAAATCATGACACTCGGGCCCTAGTGACAAGCATTAAGCATAGCAAAGTCATAGCAACATCAATCTCAGAACATAGTGGATACTAGGGATCAAACCCTAGCAAAACTAACTTGATTACATGGTAAATCTCATCCAACCCATCACCGTACAGCAAGCCTACGATGGAATTACTCACGCACAGCGGTGAGCATCATGAAATTGGTGATGGAGGATGGTTGATGATGACGACGGCGACGAATCCCCCTCTTCGGAGCCCCGAACGGACTCCAGATCAGCCCTCCCGAAAGAGATTAGGGCTTGGCGGTGGCTCCATATCGTAAAACGCGATGAAACTTTCTCTCTGATTTTTTTCTCCGCGAAACCCAATATATGGAGTTGGAGTTGAGGTCGGTGGATGTACAGGGGGTCCACGAGGCAGGGGGCGCCCCCCACCCTCGTGGACAGGGTGTGGGCCCCCTGACGCTTATTTTTTCGCCAGTATTTTTTATTGATTATGAAAAGTTGCTCCGTACATTTTCAGGTCATTCCGGGAACTTTTATTTCTCACAAAAATAACACCATGGCAGTTCTGCTGAAAACAACGTCAGTCCGGGTTAGTTCCATTCAAATCATGCAAGTTAGAGTCCAAAACAAGGGCAAAAGTGTTTGGAAAAGTAGATACGACGGAGACGTATCAAGACACGCACACCCTACCCCTATGAGCACCTCTGAGAGACCGAGTCGACATAACATCTTGAGATTTTATGAAGTCACCACATACACATCATAGTTGACGGGAACGTCTCCTCCCACTGAACAAACGTCGCCTGAAGCCTGAAATAAATCCAAGAATAATACGAGCACCAATGTCAACTCTAGGACTTGAACCTGATGGATACCACATATTTTATGAAGTCGCCACACAGAAAGCAAAAACATGTGACTTGACTATGGCGAAGGGATACGTTTTCTATTATTGTACAAGGGCAACTCAAACACCGATCGCCAAACCTCTTGCAAATATCACTTTTGTCCATCCAACGAGCGGTTATCAAATGTGTATTTCTTTCTCGAATATGCACGAGTGTGCATACTATATATTAAAGGAAGAGGATGGGGACAAGAGCCCCTCCACGTTGGTGTTTACATGTTACAAAGATACATGAGAACCAACTCCACTGGCAAAGCCGAACACTAATCTAGCCTAACTTCTCCCCTCAGCCCACCGAACTAGCCCTCCGAAGATAGGCTCCACATCTCCTTTTAGGATGCCAACTTGTTTCCATGCTCGTCCTTCGGTGTCAATTTTGTTCATAAGTGCCCTGAAGGAGAGAGGGGCGCCCTCGAAGACAATCGCGTTTCGGTGCTTCCAAATTTCCTAGAGCACAAGAAGTAAGATGGCACGTGATTCCTTTGCACCTTGGCCTTGAGTGGTAGTGACGGCACACCAACCTCGCAGCCTCGAGTCCTGACTCGGCGTCCATTGTGGCATGTGAATTTCTCTACACATGATAGCCCAAACTTCTCTGACGAAGACGCAGCCCAGTAATAGATGATCAATGGTCTCCTCGTGCTGATCACAGAAGGGGCACGCGTCCTGATGTCCAGCCCGCGCCTAGCAAGTCTGTCCGAGGTCCAACATCTATTGTGCATCGCGAGCCAAAGGAAGAAGCGGCACCATAGTGGGGCCTTGGATTGCCATGTGAATTGTGTTGTCGACTCCACTTCCCGTCCCGCGAACCTAGCATCATACACAGAGCTCACAGAGTATTGCCCATTCGCCTCCCAGCTCCAAGTGATGTGATCAACCTCATTCGGCATGAGCATTGTCCTGGTAACCCGGTCCCAAAGGAGCATATATTCGTCTAGCTGCTGCCCAGTGAGGTCGGGCCCGATGTCCAAGGCCCAATCGCTCGTTGAAACCGCCTGGTGAACCATCCGTGATGCTCGCGCGCTAGGTGCAATGATGGCATATATGGACGGGGCCACGTCCTGAACAGTAAAGCCATCGAGACACCGGTCTTCCCAGAAGCAAGCCTTCAAGCCATTGCCAACCACCGTTTTTGCCGCGGCCCTGAATAGCTGCCTCGACTCCTCCGGAACTGCTATCTGGAATTCAGCCCACGGTCTAGATTGATCAGTATGCTGGAGCCATAGCCATCTAGATTGAATGGCAATGTTCAGCCATCGGAGGTTGGGCAGGCCCAGACCTCCGGCCCACTTAGGTGCACACACAGCCTCCCAGGCCACTCTACATTATCAAATGTGTATGGTCCGGACCCTGACCCAAGCACGCACCAAAAGATACACCATCTCACTGCCCAAACCCAACCCTGCCGCCCAAATCCACCACCGCACTTCGCCTCCTCTTCCCGCCCTACGTCGCACAAGCGTTTCTTGACCTTCCGCAGCTGCTATCGGCAGGGTCAAACTGCCATGGCGTGCGGCTGTGTAAATGGGTGACGTGGGTCGCCGAGATCTATGATCGGAGTACCAAAGCCCATTGGCTGGGTAGTTTCCACTCGGTGGAGACATCGGCACATGCATACGACATCAAGAAGGTGCACTTGTATGGCGCGGCCGGCCGCCAGAACTTCCTCGACAACTATTTGCCGCCCTTAGAGCTGTTGTACATGGCGGAGAAGCGCGGGAGGATCTTGCGGTTGAGGCTGTCGGCGAGGAGTACATGGCGGACCTCCGTCGACGCTACCCCGAGCAAGTTGAGGCGAAGTGCCGCCTGTAAATTTAGTACGCCGCCGGAAGGACCGAGGTCATCCGTCTGACAAAGAAGGTGACGACAACGGAGGCAGCGCTGGGAATAGAGTTGGAAACATTGGCGGCCGTGGCAGGGCCAACATCTTCGATGGCAGCATCATCTTCGAGAACCCACTCGATGACACTGGACCGGAAACCATGAACGGTGGTTTGTCCGGAGGCAAGTGTCGTCGAAGAATCCGATATCGATTAAAATTATTAAGTTTTAGGCTTAGTTTTGGTTAAATTAGTATGTTTAAACTAAGTTTTGGGTGGTGGCATTGTAATTATGAATGGCACCGGGTTTTTTTGCGAAAGAATTGGTACCGAATTTAGGTTAGAATGTTTAACAAGTATTTGTTTGCATCGAATTTGTGCTCGTTTGCACCGATTTAGTTTTTTACCTGGTTAAATTTAAGAGATCGGTTAGGTGCGGCCAAAATTTAATGAAGTTCTAAACCTATGAACCGGCTACAAAAGGCTATGAAAATTTCCATGTTTAACTAATGAAGCTTTAACTAATCTATCCCCACTGAAATTAACTGGGTGATGCCCCTGCCTTATACTTCTCCAATGAAATGTTTTTTCTTGCGAGGTTTCTCCAATGAAATGTTTCCACGTTTGCAAACCCGTAAGCTACGTAACAATTGTTATGTACATATAGCATTACTAGGTTTACGTAACAATTGTTATGTAGATATAGCATTACTAGGTTTACTTGGCGGTTGCGAAACAATATGTGGTTGGATGGTTAGAAGGACTGTGGTCAGGGCCGGGCCGGCAAAATCCGAGGCCCTGTGCGGAATGAAAAAATGGGGCCCTATCTCACAAAAAAATAAACTAACGAGCAATTATAATGTATATATGTCCCGCAGAAAAAATTATAATATATATAATGTAATGTCTTGTATAAACATTGGACATATAAAAAAGTCATACCTATGCAACTTCCGATTGCTATTTATTTGAACATCCTCATTATTACAGTATTCTTTGAAATGAAATCTTCAATGATATCCTCATAATCAATCTTCTCCAAGACTTCACTCTCAAGTGCTATTGTGGCCAAATCATTGAGTCTTTGTTGTGTCATAGTAGTACGCGTATAGGATTTCAATAGCTTCAATTTAGAAAAACTTGTGGTGCCTTTTTTCTAACAAATTTGTCCATGCCATCTTTATAAGATTTATTAATTAAATTTTGTTCTTCTGCTTTTCTCTTGCACTTGTAGGCACCAGACTGATCTTTTCCCATGATGACTCAAATCTATATTATTGAAACACAATATTAAAAAGATGAATACAATGAAATTGAAATTATACAGTAGCATATATCAATTGAAGATCATGCGTCCAATGTTTGGCACTTAGATGAACTGTCTAACTCACCTAGTTTTGTGTCCTGCACGGATGAACTGGGATCGATCCGACGAGACGACGAGTCTCGACGGCGGCCTGAATCGGATCGCGGGATCAATCTGATGAACAGATGAAGTGATCAATGATGATGCGAACGAACGAAGGCGACGAGATAATCTTTTCTTACCAAAGCCGCGATAGTGCGATCACGTCTACAGACTCCAGATTTCAATGGGAAGACGTTTTGGCGAGCCGCGAGCACCAGATCGATCGAGAAGGGAGCAGACGGAGACCGGGAGACGGAGACGACGTTTAAGGAATAGCGATCCCGTCTTCTTTTTTACATCGGCTGATCGATTCGATCAATCAATCGCTGAGCACCAGAGCCGATCGATGACCTGCGCACCTGGCCTACAGGCCCACTGGCTCAGGTCGCTCGAGGCAACTTGCCTAGAGGTCCACTAGCCCAGGCGCCCAGCTCGATCGAGGCGCCCACGGCGCGGTGGCCAGATCGATCGAGGCGCCCACGAGCCACGACGTCCAGTCGTTTTTTTAATACAACTATATGCATATATATATTTTTTGGGGCCCCCCAAAATCGTGGGCCCTGTGCGGGCTGCACATGTGGCACCACTGTGGGCCCGGGCCTGACTGTGGTATCCCAACCCATCAGGGTTCAAATCCTATGACGAGGTGGCTATGGTGATTTCGTAAATTTCAAGATGACATACCGGCTCAGTCTTTCGGAGGTGCTCATAGAGGTAGGGTGTGCGTATGTGCATTCATAAGGATGAGTGTATGCACGTGTATATGAGCGCTTGTGTTTGTACTGTGTTAAAAAAGGTTTACTTGGCAGTTTACTCCTTGATTTTTTAAGATTGTCTTGAGATGCCCTAATCACGTAGTTAATTTTCATACTTTCTTTTCGCAGGTGTAGGATTTTATTAGAAATACGTTCTTTTCGCAGGCGTAGGATTTTATTAGAACAGTTTTGCTAAAGCACATCTAGATGTGCAATAAGTATTGCACATCTAAGTCCTATGTCATTGATCTTACTTTGAGATTCGTGTGGATATTTTTTTTCCTCTTTATGCTTCACTCATTTAGATGTGCAATAATTAGAGCACATCTAGATGTGCCCTAGACATTTATTAAAAATATGGCACAAAGAAAAAGAAACTATGATCCCCGCAAAAAAGAAAAAAAACTATGAGGGCGATGGCCCCTTTACGTGCGAGATTTCTTTCAAAAGGAAAGAATAATCCTCGACTGACTACCCATGCAACTTGCTAGCTCGCTTGGCTAGGTGCAGCGAGAGCGGCGTAACTGAGAGCGGGATCATCTGGACACTTTATCCTGGTCCTATGTCCACCTCTAGGGATTCGGGCTAGTGGGTCCGTCTGAACAAATACTGGTTTAAGAAAATGGGGTCGTGTGACGAATACGGCAAAAGACAGGGATATACTGTCGTCCGCGGGGCGCGTTTTTGAAAAGTAGGTGATGGCGAGGAGCCGAGCCGTGGCTCGTGTCCGTCACAAAAAGCTGAGCGGTGGAATGGTGGATCGGAAATGGAGGCTGGTAGTAGCCATGACTTGATATGGCATCAGAGCCATGGAGCTATCTGCGTGCAGAACTGCTGGCTTGCGCCGTTGCGCGTGTCCAGCCTGCTGCTTGAAGCCCGGTGCTGGCGAGGAGTAGGTGTGGGGCTTGCGATCTGTTCGGCGGGATCCACGCATCCGCTCGCTTGGGCACGCGCTGGGGGTGTTGCCACCGCCCACCGCTGCAGCCAGCAGCACAGCTTTAGGCATGGGCGCCGGCGGCAACTGAGCTATGCGGCGGGCGTACTTGTGCTGGAGCTCGAAGAGCGGGCAGAGACCATCCTACCAAAAAATAAATGGAAAACATCGACCTGCCTAAGATCACCTACGGGAGAAAAATCAGATGAACCCCAGATGAATCGACCAGATGGGGGTCCTTACGTCATAATCCACACACTTGTAGAACCTGATCCAGGATGCTGGCCTTTGTGGGTGATGGAAATCAGCAGGGGCTTGCCGCACAGGGGGCATTGTGAGTTGAAGAAACTCCTGCTGCGCGCACGGTGAGGAACAACCGGAGGCGGACATTGCTCCCAGATCTGCCAGCGGCGGCGGGGATGGATCGTATGAATGGGGGTGCGGGTTAGTCGTCGTTCCCTGCCTCCGTCCCCACGCAGCGGAATAGGTAGGCTCAGAAAAACACCTGATCCATCCCCGCTTATCCCGTTCCACTTCGACGCGTCGGTTGAGCGTCAATTTAATGCGTGGGTCCTCGCCCCTTAATACTTTGGCAATACGGTTCACGTATACGGTGAGAAATGTAGAAAACGTGTGCATCCCGAGGAAGTCCAACGGACATGATTTCAGGACCAGCTATGCTCACGATCAGAAACGAATTTTTGAGGTGCAGCTGTTTACACTCTTTCAGCATATAGATTGCAAGATCTCTACACGTATCTCGTGTTATTTTGTCACAGCTCGCGCATTATTCACTGTACGTACGTAATGCCATGCCATGATCGTACAGTACGTACGGGTCAATCAACCAAGAATCTTTGAGTCTCTGTCCTTTCGATCTCATACACTGACACCTCCAAATCGTCGGCCCTGCCGTTTATAGCTTGCTAAGAGTAACTCTAGCAGACCCAGTAAAACGTCCCGCCCATAAAAATTCCGGTGAGTATGGGGCTAGGCCCAATTTTTCGGTTAAAACAGAGCCCGCATACTCGCTCGGCCCGCAACCCGCACGTCTCGAGCAGTATAACTGCGGTTCCGTGACCCTTTTACGGGTCCAAACCCTATCCCTCCGCCGCCGCGAGCCACCCGATTCCCCTTCCCCGTCCGCAATTTCTCGTCACCGGCGACCACCCGCCCCGCCTCCAGCCGCCATGTGGGGCCGAATGTGGATGTCAGGACGCCGACTCAATGCCACATCGATCTAGCATGTAACACCTCATATCACTTTACGGCCTCACGCACGGTATTCCCACGGGTGTCGCCTTACCTTTGCCCGGGACCGTTTGCGCCTTTTGGCATATGTATATGATAGTGTCGCTAGCATCCATATGATAAGGAGCCCGGGCTGACATGGCTAGTCGTAAACCCAAAGTGGCACAGACTTACAGGGACAGGCATCCATGACCCAGCATCAAACGTGTCGGTCATCAGCGAGCGAATCCAGACTGTAGCACTGGGCTAACAGGACTCCGGTGAACCGGGCTGTAGCGGGCTAACAGGACTCCGGTATTCATCGCGTGACATTTCCCCAAAGGGACAGACACAGGAACGAAGAAGGACACATGCCGGCCAGCCTAAGTGTTCCGGAGCAGTAGCAAGCTACCATGGTTCGGTGGAAACACTAGGAGACATTTCCCGGTAAGAGGGGCTACTAAGGATAAACAACTAGATAGTCAGATTCCACACATACCAAGCATTTCAATAACATACACACAATATGCTCGATATGTGCAAATACAACATGGCATCACAACATGACTCTATGACTCAAGTATTTATTCGTTAGGCTCCGAGGAGCGAGATAATACAAACATGGGTCTCACGACCCAACATTCAGAGCATACAAGTCAAAGCACAAGCGGAAGCTAAAATGTCTGAGTACAGGCATCTAAAAATGAAAAAGGCTGAGAAGCCTGACTGTCTACCAGATCCTGCCGAGGGCACAAGATCGTAGCTGAGGTAACAAGCTAAACATCGAAGACCACGCGGAACTACTAGCGAGACTGACGTCTCTCTGCAAAAACATAAAATAGGCAAACGTGAGTACAAATGTACCCAGTAAGACTTACATCAGAACTAACTACATATGCATCATTATCAACAAAGGGGATGGTGGAGTTAACTGCAGCAAGCCATCTTTGACTCGGTGGCTATCCTGAACTACGACTGCAAGTAACTCTTTTGAGGTGGCGCACACGAGTCCACATATTCACCAACCAATACACCACTATGGATCCACTCCCGTCTCCCTACGAGAACGCCATCCATAGTACTCACGCTTATCTTGCGCATTTTAGAGTATCCACTTTCGCTTGTCTATGAACTGTTATAAGCAACCCAGAAGTCCTTTACCGCGGACACGGCTATTCGAATAGATGATGTTAACCCTGCAGGGGTGTACTTCTTCATACATGTTTCCACCACTTAGCGTCTGCACACGACATGTGCTCGGCAGACTTCAAGCGAAAGCCGACGTGGGTGTAGACCACGACCTACCTAAACACTCAAGTCTCTAGTCCAGGTTTATCGCCTATTCGGGTTCCATCCATGAGGAGATCCGGCCGGAGTTTCGCTCACAGGCCCAAACGATGTGTGCAGGGTTCCCGAGACACCAAACGGGCGCCCGGTACACCGTGCCACGTGCCTACCGCATCACAGCCCACCCCTCCGGTCAGCGCTGCGCACGGCCTCCAGCATACTACAAACACCAGAAACTACTTGCAACTCCTGGACAGAGGACAAGGGTGAATAAGAAGTCGAGCGGGGTCATATTTCAGGGCCCAATGCATGGTAGTAACTGAATCATGGATCACAAACACAGAACTCAGTTCCTAAGGACGGCTTCAATGAGACAACCCACCATGTACTCCTACATGGCCTCTCACCGATATCTTTTACCAAATCGTGTTCACACACTTAGCTCACACACAATAGGACATGCTCACACACCTCTGATTCATTCCCGATGAATCAGACCTGACCCAACTCTAAGCAGTAGCAGGCATGACAAACAAACATGAATGAGTAGGCACAACAGGGCTCAAGCAACTCCTACTCATACTAGTGGGTTTCATCTATTTACTGTGGCAATGACAGGTCATGCAGAGGGTAAAGGGGTTCAGCTACCGCAGCAAGTAACAAATGACTCGTTGTTGTCCTAATGCAGTAAAAGAGAGCAGGGCGAGAGAGTAGGATTGTATCGGAATGAATAAGGGGGTTTTGCTTGCCTGGCACTTCTGAAGATAGTATATTTCTTCATTGGTGTCAACGATCACATCGTTGGTACACGTCTTACTGGGAGGGGACAAACACCGACAAACAAAGAAGAAGCACAATCAATGCAATGCACAATATGATGCATGATCATGACATGGCAATATGTTGTGGTTTGAGCTAATGCAACTAGCAGCAGGTTAAATGAAGTTGGTTTGAATCCAAGATTCAAATTCAAACTCCATATATGACATTTCAAATCCCATTAATTCAAATTGTTGTATACAGCAGCTTTAAGTTGTTCTAACATGCATGAAAATGGTACAGATGGATAGATTGGATTTTTCTGATCATTTTTCATATACAATTTATTTCATTCTGAGCTACTGTTGATTTTATATGAATTTTAGAAGTTTTTGCTATTTTCTGGAATTTCCTGAATTATTTTAAATCCAGAAAATGACTTACTGCGTCAGCCTGACGTCAGTGTGACGTCAGCGGTCAACGGGGCACGGTCCGGTCAAACCTGACAGTGGGTCCCGCATGTCAGTGTAATTAGCTTAACTAAATAAATTAATATTAGATTAACTCCTAATCTAGGTTTGACCAGGGGCGAGGCCCACATGGTCAAATGGGTCAAACCCACCGGCGACATGACGCCGGCGAGGCCCGAGACGGCGGCGCGGTTCGGAAACGCAGCACGGGCCACGGTTCGGGGTGCGGATGGCACCGTTGGAACCCTGGGCCTCGTCCGCGTCGGCTGGTGCTAGAGGGGTCGCCGGAGACGACCTAAATCGATGGCGGTGTCCGCTTCCGCGGCGGCCGGAGTTCGGGCGCCGACCGATTCGACGCTATGGTGCACTACGGGAGGAACTGGTGGGTGCTGCGTGCTCCTGGGGAAGTACTGAACACGGGGACACGCTCAGGTGCGAGCAATGGCGTCAGTAGCCGCGGTGGCGCCATGGCCGGCGGTAGTGAGGTCTCGGGCTTGACGGAAGCGACAACCAGAGGGGGCAAACGATCACGGGGAGAGAGGGGGTCGGCGTAATGGCTCACTGCGGTTGTAGGGGGCGTCGAAGTGGGCTCGGGGAAGCACGGTCGGTGTCATGGCGTTGCCGGCGATCTCGGCGACCGGAGGGAGAAGAAGGCGATGCAGACGGCGATGCAGGGCGGCCGAGCTCACGTGACTCATCGAGGAGGAAGAGGGCGTCTTGGCGGAGCTTCTTGGCGCGTCGGCGGGGCATGGGGTGGCCGGTGGCCGCGGTGGTGACGAACGGCGGCGACGAACCCGTTCGGTGAGTGAGAGAGAGAGAGAGCCAGGGGAGATGGTGAGGACGGGGGAGAGTGAGAGGAGTCTGGGGGGCGAGGGGGAATGCGTGGCACTCGGGGCTGGCTCCAGAAGCGGCGGAAGCAGGAGGTGGCTCGGGCGCGTGCCGGCGCGCGGTGGCCACACGCCCTCGTGCCCACTGGCACGAGGTGGAAGACGACAGGGAGGAGCCCCTGGTGGGCTGGGCTTGTTTTGCCCGACTGGGCTGCTACAGTGCCAGGCTAGGTGGGCTTTGCTAGGTAAGTGCCAGGTAAGTTCTCTCTCTTTCTCTTTTAATTCCTGTTTCCTATTTTCCTGCAGCTTTGTGGCTTTATTAAAAATACTAAATCAATCCCAAAAATCATGAAACTGATCAATGCCACTGTTTGAAATATAACCAACAGCAAACATTTTAGTTTATGATTATTTGAGCATTTAAACTATTTATTAGCATTTAAATGCCCAAATGCAAATACTTTATGATTTAATTCAAAGCCCAATATGTCCTGCAAAAATATAACCCATTTTTGGTAGATGCTTTCACCTCAAACCAGAAATGTTGAACATTTTTAGAGGGCATTTTGAGTTCAATGAAAAAGATTTTATTTTGACCCTAGTTGAATTCATTTGGTGCTAGGGTTTAAGCATCCCCATTTCAAGTTTCATAAAATTTAAACATGATGCATGGATACTAATGCAAAGACAAGGAAGGCCTGAACTGGGGCTGTGACAGTGGAGCTCCGGGCGCGGCTCCGGCAGCAGATCCGGCCGTGAGTGCGACCCGGAGCGCGAGCGGCGCGTCCGGGCGGACGGCGCGAGGAAGCGCGGCGCCCGGAGCTGGACCAACTGCGGGATGTCGCCGCCGCCGAGCTTCAACCGCCGCGAGACGAAGGAGTACGACCGCGGTAGCGCGTCTTTCTCCTTCGCGAGATCTTCCTACGCCGGATCCTCCTCGTCCTCCGGCGCGGGCTTCCTCCCCGTGAAGAGGGAGTGGTCAGACTACGAGGAGGAGGAGGAGCCGCCGACGCCATTTGCCTTCGTCCCGGTGAAGAAGGAACCCGAGGAGCCCGCTCCGCTCGGCCGCTGCGGAGTCGTCAGGCCCGAGAACTACGTCGCGGACTTCGACGCCGTCGCCGCCGCCATCGTCGAGCGGAGCGTGCGCGAGGAGGCGGAGCGCCTGCGCCACGCCGAGGAGCTTGAAGCCCTCCAGTGGCAGCAGGCGGTCGCCGCCAATGTCGCCGCCAACGACAAGGCTGAGGAGTGGCACCGCATCCGCGCGGAGCAGGCGGCAAAGTACATCGACATGTGCAGCTCCAGCGAGGAGGATTGAGCGTCGCTCGGCCTCCATGGCGTCGTCCATTTTGCCGCGACCTCGCCGTCGTCAGATCCAACCCCCTCTACTACTAGTTAACGTAGCATTTGGTATGATCTATGCTTAGTTTGTTGATCCTGTAGTATGTATGAACTATGTAGTATGTAATGTGATGAATTTTGTGTGTGTAATTTCTCCCGCGAAAGCGTTTTTTCAAATTATGCAGGTTTAGATGCGATATCTGATCGGCGGCGCATGTTTTCGACCCGCAAACGAGATGTTTGTGAAACCGCAAACGAGTTATGCGGGTCGAATTTTTGCGTGGTATTGTCTGCCTGGCTCACATTCGCAGCCTCTCTAATTCTCCATAGAGATGCATAGCAGTCCTGAGTTTGCTATGGTCACGGCGCCGGTTATTTATAGCCGACCCTGCAGCACGAGAGGAGTCACAAAAACACAGAGATCCATAGATCGATCACTCAAGCTAATTAAGACACGCATGGTCGTCATAAACAAAGCACAAGAGATGACCATGGCCGCTCTCTCCGTGCTCAACTGCCTCCTCAAGACCGTCCAAGCCGCACGGGCTGACGACGACGCGCACGTGTGGATTCCGGCCTCCTCCTTCCCCGATGAGCTCCGCGAAATCGGCGTCGCTGCGCTGATCCGGGACGACGCCAAGGCCACGGCGCTCGCGTCCGCCGACTTTGGCAACGTGTCGTTCGCGCCGCCCGCGGCGGCTGTGCTCTATCCCTCGTGCCCTGCTGATATCGCCGCTCTGCTGCGCGCCTCGTGCGCACGTCCGTCACCGTTCCCGGTGTCCGCCCGGGGATGCGGCCACTCCGTCCGTGGCCAGGCGGGCGCGCCCGGCGGCGTCGTCGTTGACATGCCGTCGCTCGGGCAGCTCGGTGGAGGCTCCACTTCGGCCCGCCTCTCTGTTTCGGTCGAAGGCCAATACATAGACGCCGGCGGCGAGCAGCTGTGGGTGGACGTGCTGCGCTCCGCGCTTGCGCACGGTCTAACGCCGCGTTCGTGGACCGACTACCTCCACCTCACCGTCGGCGGCACGCTCTCCAACGCCGGCATCAGCGGCCAGGCCTTTCGCCACGGACCCCAGATATCCAACGTCCAAGAACTCGACGTCATCACCGGTGCGTGCCTGCGTACGTGCACACGCTTCGTATTTAATTAGAGCTCGTTCACTTATAAGTTCTTCTAAATATGTACTAGGATCTGGGGAGATGGTGACGTGTTCGAAGGAAAAGGAAGCCGACCTGTTCGACGCCGTGCTGGGCGGGCTGGGGCAGTTCGGTGTCATAACGCGGGCGCGCATACCGCTCGTGCCAGCGCCGACGAGGGCGCGCTGGGTGCGGCTCCTGTACACGGGCGCCGCCGCACTCACCGGCGACCAGGAGCGGCTCATAGACGTCGAGCGTGGCGGCGCGGTGTCCGGGCTCATGGACTACGTCGAGGGCACGGTCCTTGCGGACAAGGGCCTAATCGGGAGCTGGCGCTCTCCGTCGCCTTCGTCATCGTCTTCGTCCTTCTTCTCGGAGCCCGACGTTGCGGCGCGCGTCGCCAAGCTCGCGGAAGAGGCAGGCGGCGTCCTCTACTGCCTTGAGGGAGCGCTGTACTACGGCGGCGCAGCCGGCGGCGAGTCCGACGTCGATAAGGTAATAAACCTCGACCTTTTTGTCGGTGCGGGTGCGCGTCGTGTAGCGGCTGGTAAAGCTAAATATGGGGTCGCGACTTTTGGCCGCCTCCGACGTGGATGCATGCATGCATGCATGCATGGCTCCAATGGTGCAAATCTGTGCAGCATCAACGTCGTACGTAATTGCCTAGCCATTGTCTGCCATTGGAATGCACATCTCACTCTCGCACACCGAACTTATTTTTCCTTCAGAAAAATAAATATATGATTTTATTTTTCTTATTTCACAGTTTTCTAAATTTCGTAAAACACAGGCAAATAAAATTGTAAATCACGTGTGGAGTTTTAGCAAACATGCTTCTAGTCTTTTTTAAAATATAAAAATGGTTGTTGGATGTCGCGTCAAAATGTCTTGGAAGAAGATAATTCGCCCAGATCCACTAAGAAAAAATCTGGCAACCTATCGTCAGACAATATTTCTAGCTACGAATTATATGTGCACGAACCTTGTTTGAAACAAGAAGGTTCATGCACATATAACCTTATCTTCCTTAATCTAGATTTATGCAATTTTAAGTGCATATTCATTTTTTCATTGAATTAGTTAATTAATCCTAGGACTCACTATAATGACCAATTATGACTAGAGAGTAGATGGAACATACCCTGTCTCATCGGTCCATGGAGATACATTATGTGATATGTATATAAGCCTCTCACAAAACTAGCAAGTATACCTCTGCCAAAACTAAGTGCAACCAACCATGTCGACATGTGAGCATCGATCAATAGCAATTCCATGGAGTGTTATCCAGTACACCTTGTAAGTAGGTACCAACTTGGCTACCGCACGAATAAGATCCGATGCATGTGATAGGAGAGCCAACGGTGCCAATCTGTGCAGCATCCCTTGGAATGCACATCTCCTTGTTGCGGACCAAACTTCTTTTTTATTCAAAAAATATAAATATACAAACATTTTTTTTGCTACTTTGCAATTTTCTATATGTCATAAAACACATGCAACTAAAATTACAAATGATCTACTCCCTCCGATTCATAATAATTATCGCTGCTTTGGTACAACTCTCCGATCTATAGTAATTGTCACTGCTTTTAGGCTGGTCATAGTGGGGAGTAATTTAGACTAGTAACATGCATATGTTACTAGTCTATGTTACTATCTCTATAATGCATAGTATCATAGATTAGTATCATAGGTGGTCTCATTTATTGCCATGCATGACACATAGTAGCATCACATTTATTATGTTACGGTATCTACCTATGTTATACTATAACCATCTCTCTCTTCTTTAATTGTCTGCCACATAAGCATGTTTACGAGTCCCAAGTGCATGATACTACTTATGTTACCTCCACTATGGCCAGCCTTAGTACAACTTTCTGATCTATATTAATTGTCGTTGCTTCAATACAACTTTGTACAAACATAACTTTAACTTTTTATTTGTGGTGGGGATAATGATGGTTGGATACCGGATCCAAATATATAGGAAGATAACAGGCGATTAAATAAAATCCTTATCCACTAAAAATATATGGCAACCTATTATAAGAAAGTATTAGTAAAAAGTTTATTTTCTCCCTAATTTCCATATATGGACACCAAAATGTTAATGAATACAGTGGTGCAGATTGTCAAAATTTTTTTGTAAAAAAACGACTACGTAGTACAAATTATATGTGGAAAAACTTCAACTTTCTAAATCTAGAGTTGCACAATTTAAAATGCATAATTTCTTTCATGAATTGATGCTCCTTGGGAGAATGTTACCCATAGTAGTTTTAGTTTGCTGCTTTAGAAATACTCGTCACTGATCAGGGGAGAGAGATTAGATGCTTTGTGATTTATGAATGCCACATGTCATCCATCAGGGCGGGTTTCACCTGCAAAATATGAGACCTGGTCTAATATAATTTTTTTCCATGAAGATATATTACAATATGTCATATATAAGGCCCATATCTCCCATACCTTTGCCATTGTTAAGTGCAACCATGTCGACATATATGCAAGCTTTTGAGCATCGATCAACAGCAACTCCATGGAGTACTATGTTACCAGTACACCTTGGAAGTACTACTAGCTAGCGATTCGGCAAAAAAAAGAGAGGAAGTACCTAGCTGACTAGGGCACGAACAAGACCCCCCCAAAATAAAAAGATCCGGTGCATGTGATGGGACGCCCACGCTTTGGCTCGAAAGTGACAATACATGACCACTACTTCCGTGCATACTACACGTCACACCGAGGCTGCCACCACTTGTCAAAAGGTACTAACTCGCTCGATTACCTTTTGATGATTTGCACGGCATGGTCCTACAATTCTTTGTCCTGACCTCTTGCAGAACAGATCATGGTTTGTGTTTCCGTACATATAGACTTTTCAGCCGGTAGAGGGAAATATTTTAAATGCAGTACGACCCACATGCGCATACGCATGTATACTCATTTCTATTAAGTATACACGCACACGCTACCCCTATCCCTATGGGCACCCCGAGAGATTGAGCCGACATATTATCTTGAGATTGACGAAGTCGCCACATACACTTTTGTAGTTGATGCGAACGTTTTCTCTCACTAAGCACACATCGCCGAAAGGCCTGGAATAAACCCAAAAAAATACAGGTGCCAGTATCAACTCTAGTACTTGAACTCTGGTGGGCAGTGGATACCATTGTCCTCCTAGCCATCCAACCACATGTTGATTCACGCCGGTTAAAAAAAATGTAAGATGGACAAGCACGTTAATTCCTGGATGTATATACACCCTATATGCAAGAAAGATAGTAATTACCATCAAAGCCAAAAAAACGAAACATTTATTGAAATAAACTTGAGTTGTTTTCATATAAAAAGTTTGGCCAAGAAAAAAATTCCATGGTATTGTTGGTGGAAAAAAAGTGGGTTGAGGGAAAGTTGTATTTGCTTGGTAACTTCTATATATTGATGATTTTTTTTTCTTTTTGTCCTTGAGATTTTATTTTATTTTGCCTTGTAGTTGACCGGAATTTTTACCTTCAGAAAACTTTTATACGAGTACAACAAAAGGTCAAGTTTATTCCAACAATAATTTAGATTTTTTAGATTTTTTTTCATACCAGGTGTATATACAACCCAAGAGCCAAAGGGTATTTTCCAATGTAGAAATCTGCATATACTCCTATGCGACAACTTTGACACGTCGTTCGTGTATTGCATGCATGCATGCGTATAAATTCTCAGAGTGGAGAATTATTAACCGGTCACTGGCGCGTGCATGCAGAAGCTGGATGTGTTGCTGCGGGATCTGCGGTACGCGCGGGGCTTCGCGTCCGTGCAGGACGTGTCGTACGTGGGGTTCCTGGACCGTGTGCGCGACGGCGAGCTCAAGCTCCGCGCCGTCGGCCTGTGGGACGTGCCGCACCCCTGGCTCAACCTCTTCCTTCCGCGCTCCCGCGTCCTCGACTTCGCCGCCGGTGTTTTCCACGACATCCTCCGCCGTGGCGCCACCGGTGCCATGGGCCCCGTCCTCGTCTACCCCATGAACCGCAACAGGTGGGACAGCGAGACGTCGGCGGTGTTCCCAGAGGAGGAGGAGGTGTTCTACACGGTTGGGATCCTCCGGTCGGCCGTGTCGGATGGCGATCTTGGGCGCCTGGAGGAGCAGAACAAGGAGATCTTACGATTCTGCGAGGAGGCCGGGATATCGTGCGTGCAGTACCTGCCGTACTACGCCGACCAGACCGGTTGGGAGAAGAAGCACTTTGGTCCAGCCAAGTGGGCCAGATTCATGGAGCGGAAGAGGAAGTATGATCCCAAGGCGATCCTCTCCCGTGGTCAGAGAATTTTCACGGCCCCGCCGGCTTGATCGCAGCACTCATGCATGCTTGCCCAGTTGCATGGCCCCGTATGCCCCGTCAAGAGATGCACATTCTCGAGGAAATGGTTTGAGTTTACATCATGTTAGATGCTGGTCTATTACTAGTTTTGCTGATGATATTGCATGCGTGAAGTTAACATGAATCTAAAATAGTCTGCATAATGAAGCATATAAACATATGAACTACAAAGGGAGTTTCCTTTCCTTTGTCACGGTATAAGGGCATTGCCAACGGCGGCCCATAAATTTTCTCCGGCATCAGTCCGCGGACAGGGGGACCAGTCCGCGGATACGGATGCTGGAGGCCGCCATCCAACCGTAGCCGCATATATCTGGTCTTTCTTATTCTTTTTTAAGTCCGCATGATCAAATAGCCGTATACATAGGGTACATACGTTTAAATAGCCGCATGCAACAGTAGTTCAAGTTTTAAAATACTCAAATTTACATCCCAACATTGTTTTCCCCTTTAACCGTTCACTGATGCTCAATCAGATCTTCCTTCAGCTGCTCGTGAGTTGGTCGATGCCGAATCTATTGATGCATTTGAATAAACTCTTCAAATATGGCCGGATTCTGGTCTGGAAGTTGGATAGGATTACCCACGTTCTCAAATTCTAGAGCTGCGATAGCATCATCACCCTCATCCTCGATGATCATGTTGTGCATGATGACACATGCTATCATCACCTCCCACAAGGTCTCTGAATCCCATTATTTAGCAAGTCCACGAACAACTGCAAAACGGGCCTGCAGAACTCGATCCAAATGCCCTCTCAACATCCTTTCTAGCTGCTTCTTGTCTTTGGGTAAAGTGAGCCTTTTCTGACCAACTGGGTTAGAGATGGTGCTGATAAAGGTAGCCCATAGAGGATAGATATCATCAACAAGATAGTATCCCAGGTTGTACTCATGTCTATTAATAGTATAGTACCACGAAGCAGCTTTTCCTTCAGTGAGCCTTGCAAACAATGGTGATCACTGCAGCACATTGATGTCATTGTGAGACCATGGAATGCCAAAGAAAGCATACCAAATCAAAAGATCTTGTGATGCAACTACTTCAAGAATTATGGTGGACTTCTTAACATGATCCTGATATTGCCCTTGTAAAGCCTTCGCGTAGTTCTTCCATTTTCAATGCATGCAATCAAGAGAGCCAAGAAAACCTGGCCATCCTCTTGCTTCTGAGATTGCAAAGACCCTCTCGGTATCTCGCATCATTTGTTCTCTCGGGTACTAAGATCTGAACACCTCGACCACGACAGTTGCAAACCTGACCATCACATATCCGCATGTGCTCTCAGACATCCATAGGTACTTGTCCCACAAATCAATGAAAGTGCCATATGCAAGCATTTGGAGTGTGGCCATGCACTTCTGGTAACTAGAGAATCCAATCGTTCCCACGACGTCCTTCTTCGGGATGAAGTAGTCATCATAGGACCGGACGCCATGATACAAATGACCGAAGACAGTCTTGCGCATCCGAAAATGCCAGCGAAAATGGTCAGCGAAGAGTGCATTGGGGACAAAGTAGTCGGCTATCAATGTCAAATGGTCGCTGATACATCTCCAATGTATCTATAATTTTTTATTTTTCCATGCTATTATATTACCCGTTTTGAATGTTAATGGGCTTTACTTTACACTTTTATATCATTTTTGGGACTAAGAGCAACTCTAGCAGACCCCACATTTTGCCGACCTATAAACTGTGTTTGCAGGTCGCACGGGGGGCGCTTATGCGGGCTGAAAATTGTGGCGGCAGACTAGAAACCGCAAACAAACCCGTAATTTTTAAACAAAGTTGTTTCACGCGAGAAATTTAAGTAGTTGCTCGCCAGAGCTCGCTCACATAGATGGTTCTTCTTCGCATAATAAGTTCGTACACGTCACATACATACATAAAGGTCAGAGAAGCTAGACAGGGCCTACGCTACCGCACCACTGCAACAAAACTGAGCTCACCGGAGCTCCTGCGGTAGCTGCCCACCGGCGGCGATCAGTCGGAGTTGGAGGAGTTGGACGGGAGGTCGATATAGAGCTTGGCCCGCTCCGCCTTCATCACGCGCAGGTCAGCCTCCTTCGATGCATGCGCCTGCGATGTCGTGACGCCCGTCTCAAAGAAGAGCCGCTCGTACTCGAGCTCGCGCCGGATGCGCTCTTCTATCTCTTCCTGCTCCCTCGCCGACCGCTCGAGGACGACGCGCTCGAGGAGCTCCTCCTGCCTCGGGAGGAGGTAGTCCTCAGGCACGATGACGCCTCGGTGCGGCGGCGTATCGGGCATGGCCTCCTCCGGCTCCCTCTTCACCGGAACGAGCAAGCTCGATGCGCCCGCGGATGAGCACCCCATGGACTCGTGGCCAGATGACCTCCCCACGGACCCATGGCCGGATGACCTCCCCGTGGACGAGTTGCCGGAGGAGGCGTGGTGGTGATGGGCGAGCTCGAGATCGAAGTCCTCGAGCTCACGGCGGTTGAATGCCGCCGGCTGCCGGGCACCTTTCTTGATCCACCGACGCGCCCCCCGCTTGCGCGCGCCGTCAGATCTGGCGCGACGGCGGCGCTTCGCCTCATCCCCCGAGTCGTCCATGGCGGTCGAAGGCTCGTCGGCGGCGACAAATCCAGCGGCGCGGTGGGGAATTGGAGGGGAACGCGGCGGCGGGGGGATAGGGTTTCGACCCGCATCTGCCCCGCAAACCCACAGTTATACTGGCTCGGGGGTTGCGTTTGCGGCCTGCAGCAAAAATATTTACGTGCCGGACACCGATGCGGGCTTTGGTCTGGCCAGAAAAATGGGCCGAGCCCATATAATCGCCAAAATTATGCGGGTTTGCACCGAATGCGGGGTCTGCTAGAGTTGTTCTAACCTACTAACCGGAGGCCCAGCCTGAATTGCTGTTTTTTTTTGCTTATTTCAGTGTTTCAAAGAAAAGGAATATCAAACAGAGTCCAAACGGAATGAAACCTTCTGGAGCAATCTTTTTGGAACAAACACAATCCAGGAGACTTGGAGTGGACGTCAACAAGCAGCCGAGGCGGCACGAGGGGGCAAGGCGTGCCCTAGGAGGGTGGGTGCGCCCCCACCCTCGTGGGCCCCTCATGGCTCCACCGACCTACTTCTTCCTCCTATATATATCTACGTACCCCGAAAACATCCAGGAGCACCACAAAACCCTATTTCCACCGCCGCAACCTTCTGTACCCAAGAGATCCCATCTTGGAGCCTTTTCCAGCGCTCCGCCGGAGGGGGAATCGATCACAGAGGGCTTCTACATAAAAACCATAGCCTCTCTGATGAGTTGTGAGTAGTTTACCACAGACCTTCGGGTCCATAGTTATTAGCTAGATGGCTTCTTCTCTCTCTTTGAATCTCAATACAAAATTCTCCTCGATCTTCTTGTGATCTATTCGATGTAACTCTTTTTGCGGTGTGTTTGTCGAGATCCGATGAATTGTGGGTTTATGATCAAGTTTATCTATGAGAAATATTTGAATCTCCTCTGAATTCTTTTATGTATGATTGGTTATCTTTGCAAGTCTCTTCGAAATATCAGTTTGGTTTGGCCTACTAGATTGATCTTTCTTGCAATGGAAGAAGTGCTTAGCTTTGGGTTCAATCTTGCGGTGTCCTTTCCCAATGATAGCAGGGGCAGCAAGGCCCGTATTGTATTGTTGCTATCGAGGATAAAAAGGCAGGGTTTATATCATATTGCTTGAGTTTATCCCTCTACATCATGTCATCTTGCCTAATGCGTTACTCTGTTCTTATGAACTTAATACTCTAGATGCATGCTGGATAGTAGTCGATGTGTGGAGTAATAGTAGTAGATGCAGAATCGTTTCGATCTACTTGTCGCGTACGTGATGCCTATATACATGATCATGCCTAGATATTCTCATAACTATGCACTTTTCTTTCAATTGCTCGACAGTAATTTGTTCACCCACCATAATACTTATGCTATCTTGAGAGAAGCCACTAGTGAAACATATGCCCCCGGGTCTATTTTCCATCATATAAGTTTCCGATCTAGTTTATTTTGCAATCTTTACTTCTCAATCTATATCATAAAAATACCAAAAATATTTGTCTTATCTTATTATCTCTATCAGATCTCACTTTCGCAAGTGGCCGTGAAGGGATTGACAACCCCTTTATCGCATTGGTTGTGAGGTTCTTGTTTTTTTTGTGTAGGTATGAGGGACTTGCGTGTAGCCTCCTACTGGATTGATACCTTGTTTCTCAAAAACTGAGGGAAATACTTACGCTACATTGCTGCATCACCCTTTCCTCTTCAAGGGAAAACCAACGCACTGCTCAAGAGGTAGCAGTCGCGCGCCCTGTTGCAGTTGAGCACTCGATGACCCTTGATCGAGCCCTTGAAATTGAGAACATGCTCCTCCGTACGCTCTGATGTGGCTTGAAACTGTGCCGATAATTCCCCAAAGAGGAAGGGATGATGCAACACAGCCGCAGTAAGTATTTCCCTCAGTTATGAAACAAAGGTTATGAATCTAGTAGAAGAACCAAGCAACACTATGTAAACGGTACATGCACACAAAGAACAAATACTTGCAACCAGACGTGTAAGAGAGGTTGTGAATCCCTCTACAGTTAAAAGATAGATAAAATTGTGGTGGATTGGATAAATAGATCTTGCAAAAATATGAAATAAAATAAGTAAAGAAAAAGTGCAGCAAGGTATTTTTTAGGGGTTTGGAAATATAGATCTGAAAGCAATATGATAAAAGATAGACCCGGGGGCCGTAGATTTCACTAATGGCTTCTCTCAAGAAAATAACATACGGTGGGTAAACAAATTACTGTTGGGCAATTGATAGAAGAGCAAATAATTATGACGATATCCAAGGCAATGATCATGTATATAGGCATCACGTCCAAGATTAGTAGACCGAAACGATTCTGCATCTACTACTATCACTCCACACATCAACCGCTATCCAACATGCATCTAGTGTATTAAGTTCATGTAGAAACGGAGTAATGCAATAAGAATGATGACATGATGTAGACAAGATCTATTCATGTAGGAACAGATCCCATCTTTTTATCCTTAATAGCAATGATACATGTGTGCCTTGCTACCCCTTCTTTCACGAGGTGAGGACACCGCAAGATCGAACACATCACAAAGCACCTCTTCCCATGGCAAGAAAAACCAATCTAGTTGGCCTAACTAAACCGAAGATTCAGAGAAGAAATACGAGGCTATAATAATCATGCATATAAGAGATCAAAGAAGACTCAAATAATATTCATGGATAGATCTGATCATAAACTCGCAATTCATCGGATCCCAACAAACACACCGCAAAAAGTCATTACATCAAATAGATCTCCAAGAACATCGAGGAAACATTGTATTGAGAATGAAAAAGAGAGAAGAATCCATATAGCTACTCCCTACATACACGTAGATCTATGGTGAACTACTCATGCATCATCGGAGGAGCACAAATAAGGATGATAAACCCTTCCGCGACCGTGTTCCCCTCTGGCAAGGTGCCGGAATAGGGCTCTAGATCGGATCTCATGGTTCTGCAACTTGCAGGGGCTGGAATTATGTTTTGTTGACTCCACTAGGGTTTCTGGAATATTTGGGTATTTATAGAGCTGAGAGGCGGTGAAACGGAGCTCTATGGGCCCCACCATCCATCAGGGCGCACCTAGGGCCTCTGGCGCGCCCAGGTGGATGGTGGGCCCCACGAGCCTTCTCTCGTCCACTTCCTTGGTTCCCAAGTTGTCTACTGGTCCAAAAAAAATCTCAAAAAAGTTTCACTGCGTTTGGACTCCGTTTGAAATGGATATTCTGCGAAGTAAAAAACAAGCAAAAATAACAACTAGCACTTGGCACTATGTCAATAGGTTAGTCCCAAAAAGTGATATAAGGTTGCTATAAAATGAATATAAAACATCCAAGAATGAAATATAATAGCATGAAGCAATAAAAAAATATAGATACATTGGAGATGTATCAGCATCTCCAAGCTTAATTCCTACTCGTCCTCGAGTAGGTAAATGATAAAAAACAGAATTTTTGTTGTAGAATGTTGCCAAACATGTTCATCACATATTATTTTCTTTAGTAGCATGGATATTTGGACTTTTAGATGGTTGAAAGCAATAGTCTATATTTGACATGAAGACTTCAATACTAGAGCATATCAAGGAGCAACCTTGTCTTTCAAAATATCAACACTAAAGAAAGTTATCCCTAGCCCATCATGCTCAATCATTGATCCATTCATGAAACACACTCGAATATTAGCTACATCCAATGCACAAGTATTATCATAGTGCTCCCTAGTTGGTGCTTTATAAAAGAAGATGGAGACTCAAATAAAAGTAAAAATTGCATAAAGTAAAAAAGATAGGCCCTTCGTAGAGGGAAGCAGAGATTTGTAGAGGTGCCAAAGCTCAAAGCTTAAATTGAGAGATAAAAATACTTTGGGTGGCATACGTTTCCGTCAACGGAAATGACCGAGTAATTCCCAATACTTTCCAAGCTAGATACATCATAGGCGGTTCCCAAACATATAATAAAGTTTATTCCTTTTCCACCATTGTTTCACAATCCATGGCTAGGCGAATTCATGGGTGCCTGATATGTCTCCAACGTATCTATAAATTTTGATTATTCCATGCTGTTATATTATCATTCTTGGATGTTTTACAATCAGTTTATTGTCATTTAATATCATTTTTTGTTACTAACCTATTGACATAGTGCCTGTGCCAGTTGATGTTTTCTGCTTGTTTTTTACATCGCAGGAAATCAATACCAAACAGAGTCGAGACGCAGTGAAACATTTTGTGAATTTTCCTGGACCAGAAGACACATGTTGGGACAAAGAAGTACCAGAGGGGTGCTCCGAGGGGAGCACAACCCACTAGGGCGCGCCTGGGGGCCCAGGCGCACCCAGGTAGGTTGTGCCCACCTCGGTGGCCTCCCGCACCGCCTCTTTGCTCTATAAATACTCCAATATTCTAGAAACTGTAAGGGAGTCGACGAAAATCAATTCCAGCCGCCGCAAGTTCCAGAAACACCAGATCCATTCTAGACACCACCACAGAGGGGTTCATCATTTCCATTGGTGCCTCTCCGATGATGCATGAGTAGTTCTTTGTAGACCTATGGGACCATAGTTAGTAGCTAGATGGCTTCCTCTCTCTCTCTCTCTCTCTTGATTCTCAACACAATGGTCTCTTGGATATGCATATGGTATAGGTCTTTTTTACGGTGTGTTTGTTGGGATCCGATGAACTTTGAGTTTATGATCAGATCTATGTTTTATCCATGAAAGTTATTTGAGTATTCTTTGATCTCTTATATGCATGATTGATTATAGCCTCGTATTTCTTATCTGATATTTGGGTTTTGTTTGGCCAACTTGATCTATTTATCTTGCAATAGGAAGAGGTGCTTTGTGATGGGTTCGATCTTACGGTGCTTGATCCCAGTAACAAAAGGGGAAATGACACATATGTATCGTTGCTATTAAGGATAACAATATGGGGTCTATTTCTATATAAATAGATCTTGTCTACATCATGTCATGGTTCTTATTGCATTAAGTTTTTCCATGAACTTAACACACTAGATGCATGCTGGATAGCGGTCGATGGTGGAGTAATAGTAGTAGATGCAGGTAGGAGTCGGTCTACTAATCTGGGACGTGATGCCTATATAATGATCATTGCCTGGATATCGTCATGATTATTTGAAGTTCTATCAATTGCCCAACAGTAATTGTTTTCCCACCGTTTGCTATTTTTCTCGAGAAGCCACTAATGAAACCTATGGCCCCGGACTCTTCTTTAATATATTTGCCTTCGTGATTTATTTTATTTGCTTTTATTTTCAGATCTATTAAACCAAAATACAAAATACTTTGCTGCACTTTATTTTATTTGTGAACTATTTATCCAATCTATTACAACTTTATCCCGTCTCCATGCCAATTTCTGGCGTCGTTGCCAAAAGCGATTGACAACCCCTTTAACACGTCAGGTTGCGAGTATTTGTTATTTGTGTGCAGGAGCTGTTTATGTTGTGTTGTGTGGTTCTCCTACTTGTTCGATAACCTTGGTCTCATCACTGAGGGAAATACCTACCGTTGCTGTGCTGCATCATCCCTTCTCCTTTGGGGGAAATACTGACATAGTTCAAGCAAACATCAAAAGGAATTTCTGGCGTCGTTGTCGGGGAGACATCATCAACATCAACCAGGTTCCTAATCACAAATCTCATCTCCTTGCAATTTACATTATTTGCCATTTTCCTCTCCCCCACTTCACGAAAATTTGCTGCTTTATTCGCGATCTTTTTCGTTTGTCGTTTTCTTGCCAGATCTATTCGCGTTCTTGCTTTCTCGTCATAATGGCTGCTTTGACCGCTCCTCCTTTGTTACCAGATTTTGAAGTCCTATACTTCAAACAAAGACAAGGAGAAAATTTGGAAGATGCTTGGTATAGGCTTACGGAGTCCCATCGTGTTTGCAATTTAAAGGGAGATGCAAAAAATTTGCTTAGAAATTTTTATGTAGGATTGGCTTTGCATCATAGACAACTTTTAGATTTTGCCGTAAAAGGGAATTTTATTTAGCTTGATGTTAATGCTGCGTATGAAATCTTAGAAGGAATTTTGGGGGTTCCACCACAAAATAAAGGGTTTTCTTTCACCCCGGAGGGAGTTCAAATTTTGGACAAACTCGGTGATTTGCATAAGCATATGGTTGAATTGCAAAAATACAATGAACCTCTCAAACATCTCCATGGTAGTATGAATCGTATGAACACTTTGATTACCCTTTGCAATAAACGATTGGATATTTTAGATCTCAAGATGGTTTCTTTCCCGGAAAATTTAGGGAAGCTCAAAGAGCCTCCCGGATTTGAAAAAACCCCTTACTGAAGTGACAAAGTACATATGACAACACTTAGATCCTATACATTATGCCTAGCTAGGGGCATAAAACGATAGCGCTCGTTGGGAGGCAACCCAACTTGTATATTTTTGATTTTTTGTTTTATTGCTGTTTTTAATAAAATACCCAATTATGCCTCTGATTAGATGTGTTTTTGTGGTTTAAATTAGTGTTTGTGCCAAGCAACGCCTTTGAGATGATTTGGGTGAGAGTTGATTTGATCTTGCTGAAAAATAGAAACTTTTGCGCTCACGAAAATATTTTTCGTTTTTAACAGAAGATTGATTTTGAGTTGATTCTTTTTGCAGAAGATTAATACACAAATTTCTCACGTTGTCCTAATTTTTCAGAAGGTTTGGAGTTACAAAAGTATTTGTAGTAATCAGATTGCTATAGACTGTTCTGTTTTTGACAGATTCTGTTTTCTTTGCGTTGTGTGCTTGTTTTGATGATTCTATGGTTTTCTTTGAAGAGTTTTTGCCATAGAAAAGTTGCAATACAGTAGATATAATGCAAAAATAAAATATGAATGGGTATGCTATAGTAGTTATAGTAGTGGTTTGCTTTCTTATACTAACGGATCTCACGAAGGTTTTGTTCAGTTTTGGGTGATTGAAGTTTTCAAGTTTTGGGTGAGATTACGATGGATGAAGGACTAAGGATTAGCAAAAGGCTAAGCTTGGGGATGCTCGAGGCACCCCAAGATAATATTCAAGAAGTAGCAAGCAACTATGCTTGGGGATGCCCCCGAGTAGCATTCCCTCTTTCTTCTAACAACCATCGGTAATTTACTTGGAGCTATATTATTATTCGTCACATATTATGAGATTTTCTTGGAGCGTCTTGTATGATAGTGAAAGCACAAGTGCTCCTTAGGTGATTTTGGTAATTAATGTCAACATATCTCTTGTTGGACTAATGCTTTTATCTAGTGTATTTCAGATAAGTCCAACAGTGGAGTGGCATGGACAAGAGGATGTGGAACCCCTTCAAGATGCTAAGGACAAAGGATTGGCTCAAGCTCAAAGCTCAGGTCTCTACATTTTCTATTTCAGTGATCCAAGATCACATTGAGTCCATAGGAAAAGCTAATACTATTAAAAGGGGATGAGGTGTTGCTTAATGACTTGCTTCCTCAAAGTGCTTAGTGATATGCTCCAAAGCCCTCAACCACTTTCTCATATCCACATATGTCCAAAACCAAAAGTCAAACTCGGCCCCAACGATTTGACCTATCCGGCGCCACCGAGTTCATTTGACATAGCCACTGCCAGAAACCATAATTAATTCGGTCTCACCGATGGGATCTCGGTCTCACCGAGATGGGCTTGCAATATCTCTGTTGTCCATTGCAATAATTTCGGTCTCACCAAAATTATGCAATCGGTCCCACCGAGTTTGCTTGACCAACTCTCTGTTTTTCTTATTACCAAAATCGGTCCCACCGAGTTTGTGTAATCGGTCAAACCAAGATGAGGATTTACCCTAACCCTTGCACATCGGTCCCACCGAGTTGATCATATCGGTCCCACCGAAATGCCTAATGGTCACATTTTGAACTAAATCGGTCTGACCGAGTTTTATGATTCGGTCCCACCGAGTTTGGTGAATTGTGTGTAACGGGTAGATTTTGTGTGGAGGCTATATATACCCCTCCACCCTCTCCTCATTCGTGAGAAAAGCCATCAGAACATGCCTACACTTCCATCATTCATTTTCTGAGAGAGAACCACCTACTCATGTGTTGATGCCAAGATATCCCAATCCAACCATATGAATCTTGATCTCTAGCCTTCCCCAAGTTGCTTTCCACTCAAATCATCTTTCCACCAAATCCAATCCTATGAGAGAGAGATGAGTGTTGGGGAGACTATCATTTGAATCACAAGAGCAAGGAGTTCATCATCAACACACCATCTATTACCGTTTGGAGAGTGGTGTATCCTAGATTGGTTAGGTGTCCCTTGGGAGCCTCCGTCAAGATTGTGGAGTTGAACCAAGGAGTTTGTACGGGCAAGGAGATCGCCTACTTCGTGAAGATCTACCCTAGTGAGGCAAGTCCTTCGTGGGCGATGGCCATGGTGGGATTGACAAGGTTGCTTCTTTGTGGACCCTTCATGGACTCACGCAACCGTTACCCTTCATGGGTTGAAGTCTCCATCAACGTGGATGTACGATAGCACCACCTATCGGAACCACGCCAAAAATCTCCGTGTCACCAATTGCGTTTGCACACTCCAATCCCATCCCTTTACTTTCTTGCAAGTTGCATGCTTTACTTTCCGCTGCTCATATACTCTTTGCATGCTTGCTTGAATTGTATTGTGTATGCTTGAAATTGGGTTAATCTACCACCTCAACTTAAAAAACTTAAAGACTGCCAACTTTGTGTGTTGAGGGTCTATTCACCCCCCTCTAGACACCTCTTCTCGATCCTTTCAATTGGTATCAGAGCTTTGGTCTCCATTGCTTTGGTTTAGTCACAATTGGAGGAAGATGGATGAGTCTATGTTGGGGAGTCTTAGACATAGAGTGCCTATACTTGATGGAGAGTACTTTCATGAGTGAAAAAATGAGATGCTTGAGATTTTCAATGAATATCATTTGAGCAAGTACATTACCAACCCTTGTGCGCCCATTGTTGATCCCTTGCATCCCACTCCCGATGAGGATCTTGACATGATTCGCAATCTTAGAACTATCAATCTTATCATTAGAGGATTGCCTAGAAATTTGATTGGTCACTTGCCTACTCTTAATTGTGCTTATACTATATGGAGATATCTTGAGGAAAGATTTCCAAACTATTCCTTGCAAAATCTAGATGAGATTCTTCATAAGTCAAATGCCTTGAACAAAATGAGTACTAGTGATCCTAAGTTTAATGTTTGTCTATTTGAGCTTCGTGACCTTATGCGTGACAAAGGAGATGTTGGAATCATTAGCAATATCATGTCCGAAGCCATTAGATTTCATAAAGATGATTATTGTCATGATCATTTATCTAATGAATCACCCTCTCTAGGAATTTATCCATCACATGATGATGTTGAACATGGATACTATGATGAGGATGATGATAGTGACTATGATCTTGATGATGCAGTGAGACACTTTAGTCTTATGGATAATCTTCGCGGCTACATGGCAAGAGGAAAGGAATGAGTCTTTGATAGTGGATGTACCGATCACATGACCGGACATAAAGATATGTTTCATGAGCTTGCTGAAAACGACGACCCTCGAAAGTATGTCACTTGTGGTGAAAACTCAAAGGGTAAGGTGGTTGGCCTCAGTAAGGTGGCCATCTCACATGACAGCTCCATACAAAATGTTATGCTCGTTAAATCTCTTGGCTATAATTTGCTTTCTGTATCTAGACTTGCTGATTTCGGTTTCAATGTCCTATTTACTAAAGTAGATTGCCAAGTGTTTCATAGAGATAATCATAAAATGGTCTTTACCGGCATACGTAGAGGTGATCTATACATTGTTGATTTGACTAAAAAGGCTCAACCTAGAACTTGCTTAATTGCTAAATCTTCTAAAGGCTGGTTGTGGCATAGACGGTTAGGTCATGTGGGCATGTGAAACCTTGACAAGCTTATTAAAGGTGATTATATCCTCGGTGTTAATGATGTCATATTTTATAAGGATAGACTTTGCAGCGCTTGCCAAGCAGGAAAACATGTTGGAGGAAGCCACCCCATGAAGAACATCATGACCACAAGAAGACCGCTCGAGCTACTTCACATGGATATCTTCGGTCCCAATGCCTACAAAAGTCTCGGTGGAAAGTCATTCGGTCTAGTTATAGTTGATGATTTTCAAGATTTACGTGGGTGTTCTTTCTCGATGATAAATCACAGGTCCAAAAGATCTTCAAGAACTTCGCTAGGAAGGCCCAAAATCAATTTGAAGTGAAGATCAAGAAGGTTCACAGCGATAACGGAATGGAGTTCAAGAACGCAAATGTGGACACCTTTCTTGACGAAGAAGGTATCTTACCTGAGTTCTCGGCTACGTACACACTTCAACAAAATGGAGTTGTTTAGAGGAAGAACCGGATGCTCATCGAAATGGCAAGAACGATGGTTGATGAATACAAGACGCCAAAACACTTTTGGGCGGAAGCGGTTGAGATAGCTTGTCATGCAACAAATCAGTTGTATCTTCACAAGCTACTTGGCAAGACGGCATACGAGCTCCTCACTGGTAACAAACCCCAAGTTGGATACTTTTGAGTATTGGGCTCAAAATTCTACATTCTTGATAAGCATCATCGTTCTAAAGTTGCAACCAAATCTCATGAAGGTTTCCTACTTGGTTATGGCTCAAACTCTCACACTTAACGTGTCTACAACAATTTCACCCGAAAGGTTGAAGAGACGGTAGATGTGAAGTTTGATGAATCTAACGGCTCGCAAGTAGAGAAATTGCCAATTGATGTAGGAGACAAAGACCCTTCGGAAGCAATCCAAGACTTGTCTATTGGAAAGATCTGTCCAACAGAGGTGAAGGAGAGTACCTCGTCCGTCCAAGTGGTAGCTTCTACCTCACGACAAGGTGAACCAAGAGTTGATATGGAAGCATCCACAAGTGGGACACATCAAGAAAACGAGGAAGCACACCAAGATGAACCTCATCAACCTCCCTCACCACCACGACAAGAGAACGACAGCGTCAACAATGAAGGAGGCCACGAAGAAGAACAAGATGATGAAGAAGATGTTCCACCCCGAGTTCGAGCAAGAGTCGCCAAAGACCATCCCGTCAAGAAAATCTGCAATGATATCCAAACCGGGAGAATCACTCGCTCTAAATCTTGTTTGGCTAATTATTGTGAACATTATTCATTCATATCTAGCATTGAACCCATGAAGGTTGAAGAAGCATTGGAAGGTCTAGATTGGATAAATGCTATGCATGAAGAGCTACACAACTTTGAGAGAAACCAAGTGTGGACATTGGTCGAAAAGCCGACAACAACCACAGCATCATCGGTACCAAATGGGTGTTTTGCAACAAGCAAGATGAAGATGGACAAGTGGTTCGCAATAAAGCACGTCTCATCGCCCAAGGCTACACTCAAGTCGAAGGTATGGACTATGGTGAGACATATGCCCCCGTTGCTAGACTTGAGTCCATTCCCATCTTACTTGCCTATGCTAATCACCGTGATATAACATTGTACCAAATGGACATTAAAAGTGCTTTTCTAAATGGTGAAATTGAGGAGGAAGTTTATGTTAAACAACCTCCCAGCTTTGGTAATCCTAAGAAACCCAATCATGTTTACAAACTTCACAAAGCTCTTTATGATCTTAAGCAAGCTCCTAGAGCTTGGTATAAATGCTTGACCAAGTTCCTTATTGAAAAGGGCTTTGAGATTGGAAAAATTGATTCTACTCTTTTCACTAAAAGGGTTAATGGAGAATTATTTGTGTGCCAAATTTATGTTGATGATATTATATTTGGTTCTACTAACCCTCATTTTAGTGAGAAGTTTGGGAAGCTTATGTCAGAGAAGTTTGAGATGTCTATGATGAGTGAACTCAAGTTCTTTCTTGGTTGCAAATCAAGCAAACTAAGGAAGGTACCTTTGTTTCTCAAACGAAGTACACCAAGGACTTATTCAAGAAGTTCAATATGCAAGAATGCAAAGGTATGACTACACCCATGCCTACTAGTGGACATCTTGACTTGACTAAAGATGGTGAACTCGTTGATCAAAAAGTTTACCGCTCTATGATTGGTTCATTGTTATATCTATGTGCCTCTCGTACCGACATTATGCTAAGTGTGTGCATGTGCGCACGATATCAAGCGGCCCCCAAAGAATGTCATCTTAAGGCTGTGAAAAGGATAGTGAGATACTTAATACATACACCAAATTTTGACATTTGGTATCCTAAGAGGTCTTCTTTTGATCTTGTTGGCTACTCCGACTCAGACTATGCCGGTGACAAGGTTGATAGAAAGTCCACTTTGGGTACTTGTCAATTTCTTGGTAGATCTCTTGTGTCTTGGTCCTCCAATAAACAAAACTCGGTATCCTTATCCACCGCCGAAGCAGAATACATTGCCGCCGGTTCATGTTGTGCTCAATTACTTTGGATGACCCAAACTCTTAAAGATTATGGGATATATGTGAAACATGTTCCATTGCTTTGTGACAATGAAAGTGCTATTAAGATTGCTCACAATCCCGTGCAACATTCTCGAACTAAGCATATTGAAGTTCGTCATCATTTTATTCGAGATCATGTTGCTAAGGGTGATATCAACCTTAAGCATGTTCGTACCGACAAGCAATTGGCGGATATATTCACTAAACCACTTGATGATAAGGTGTTTTGCAGGTTGAGAGGTGAATTGAACATCATTGGTGCTTCAAACTTGGAGTAGGAACTCCATTTGGATACATGCAAGACATGAGACTATGACTAATCCTTGATATTTCTCTTATGATGATAATCACATATCTTGGATATATTTGCACCCTTGCATGTCATCTAACCCTTGTAGGTACTTGGATGAATCTAAATCTATGAGATTGCAACTCACTCACATCTTGAGCAATCTCTACATCACCAAGTCTCTACATTGCGGTGGTTGAAGAAAAGGAAGCATGAAACCCTTCAAATATATCCTTTGACAAATTCCTATATCAAATTTCATGATTGTCACTTTGGATACACAAGTGCTATTCCTTGCAAAACTAATTCATGTAGGTAGATGAACTCCAATTACAAGTGGTGCTCCAAATGAACTACATCAACATTGAGCATCCCACACAAGTTCAACTACATGATCAAGATCAACACCACCACCCAAGGTATGTTATTCCATCTTAGAGAAGCTTTACCCCAAGACATGGGTCAAAGCAGCTCAACAAGATGTGAATACATCAAAATGCTTAAATGAAAAATGGCAACCCCATTTTCAGCTTAAACGATGACTATGACCTATGATCAAGTGTCTTCACTTGACTCCTAAGTCAATATACTCTAACATAGGTGACTTTGTCGCCGACCAATTCTAGATGAAGTTCTCTAGTGTTTCTCCTTATTCTTGCATTTGTCTCATGCATATTTGTTTCCCTTTTCAAAAAAAACTTCATCTAGATCTCTGTTCTTTTTATTTCTGTTCTGCATTTCCCTGCATCTAATTCATTGCAAATCCTTTAGTTAATTTCTTGCCAATCCTTGTGAGATTTTATTTTCTTAGTGAGCTGAGGTGACAAGTCCTTTTTCTTTGTACTGAACTCAGACACACCGGTTTGCCACTTTCGGTCAAACCGAATTATCTCAGTGCCATAGAAGATAACAACTCGGTGTTACCGACTTCACATGCCGAGGAGACACTTTGTCATTTGCATCCTGCACATTTTGTTCCAGCTCCACTCGATGATTCTTATCCTCTACTAGCATCCTATTTCCCTCGCTACTTTGCTATGTAACTCAAGGACCAAACCTATTTTGACTCATACTCCAGAAGTTCCCTTCTTGGAAATTGATGTCAAAGGGGGAGAGAGAGCTCACATCAAAGCTTAATCATATCAAAAGGGGGAAAGAGAGATAAATAATCACATCACAGAGAAACCCCAGATGCTTGGTATTCAAAGAGGAGAGAAGTCACATGTCTTTAGAGGGGAAAGACATGTTCATATTGTTTGTGTGTTTGCTTTGCTCTAATTTTCGTTTCCTTATCTTCTCCCAATATCCCACATAAAATTCATGGGGAGCAAGACATCTAAGGGAGGGAAATCTTTGAATTCATCACATATCTTTACCTTTGGGGACATGTCTACACTCAAATAGAGTACCTAGTACTCACTCTATACATGTCATCCCAATCTTGGTACTCTTGTGGTTTGCTGCTCTTGCTCTGTTTAGTAGATGTTTCTGTGTTGTCTAACCTTGTTTACTCAGGTTCATCTCTTCCAAAGCTAGCTCAAGACCACAAGGTAAGTATATGCATCACACTCATGTGCATGAATATCTCTTGCTGATGTACATATTGTTCGCAAGAAGGACTCATGAGCATGAAGATACATTTCCTATATTCACACCATTTGCTCTGATGCATATAGCCAAGATACATGTGTTGACACCAGATTTTGGCACGGCCAAGAACTTAATTAAGATGGCCTCGAATGGGGAAGTGTTCAAAGTGAGAAAGCCCCGTATCATCAAAAGGAGAAATTTTGATATTTGGGCCATAGCCACCCGGTCTCATTTCTAAGGCCGAAGTTGTGTTCGAAGTATTCAGATTTTGTATTCAGAACACAATTCGGCTGATTACGCCCCCAATATGGCCACATATGAGAAAAGTTTCTACAAGATTGTCTTTGTCTCGTCGAAATGATCGATTTTGATATAAGAAACGTCTAAATCGGAATTCGTATGCAGAAGTTAGATCCAAAATAGTGTGCTGCATAAGTATGCCCCAGAAGTTCCGGGCAAAACTTCCGGGGAGGTTCTGGGGTAAACCGAAAGTTTGCACGCGGAGCACCCCGAAAACTGGAATTTTAACATTATTAGCAGATTTTAGGGGCCAGTTTGGACATCAAGATGACCTCGGATGAAAAAGTGTTCAACTAACGAAGTTTTCTACATTGCAAGATCTACAACTTTTCTTTTGGGACCATTGCGATCCGAAGCCATATGCGACCTGCAGGAGCTGTGCAAGAGGGCAACTTGATGTAACTTTAGCCCGGAACGACCGGAAGTTCCAGCCCTCGTAGTCCGAGTTAGGTTATCTTTTGATGTTTTGAACGGGATTTGAGTCCTTTTCTTGCACGGAAAGTCCAGCCGCCTCATATATATGTAAGAGGTGACGACTGATTGAATAACAACACACAATCGAACAATCAATCTATCATCTTTTACCTTTACCTTTATCTCTCTCCCTTGTTCTTCTTCTTCCTCGTTCTTCGTTCGTTCTTCTAGTTGCAGGGCAGCGATCCACGAGGCCCTAGGGGCGGTCATGCCGACCTAGGGCAGCCCATAGCCGCCGCGCGCCCTGACGGGGTCCCTCCTGGGCGTGTGGGGTTTCGGGTCTTCAAAAGCACCCGCCGTATTGTCTTGCGTACCGTGCTTCCGGCGGGTCTCCTTCGACGTGAGCTATGGTGCATCACCCCCGACATCGAGGGTACATGGTGACGTGTTCGTGTGTGAACACACTTTTTGGTGACTCCGCTGGGGACGAAGCTTTGAACGGTCTCCAGCCCGTTCTTGCTACGAAGAGATCGTGATCTAGGGTTTGCAATCTACAAAGGTAATATGAACACCCAATTCCCCTTTGTAGATGCAAATAATTCATATGTTGTTGCTAGGTCGCCTAATGAGCATAATGTATCGGCTAGCCCTAGTTTTATCAATCATGCATCTAATTATGCGCAAGGGCGATGCAAAATAATCTTCATGCTTCAAATTCTTATGATTTTAGCAACATAGAACATATGTGTCCAAACTCTCATGCATCAGCAACCCTAGAAATCCATATGCCGATGAACAACATGATGGGTTTGGTTAATCAATTTGAAACACCTCATGTTAAAATTTCCAATAGCATACAAGAAAGTGTTTCACCTTTTTATTCATCGGCAACTAATTTACAATATGTGAATCCAACCATGCCGATGAACGAGAGAATTGGCCATGCTACTACTAGTTATTCGGCCAGTTACTCTAAACTGTCATATGCTACACCTCATGTTAGTAATTCTTCGGCACCATACACAACTGTAGATGCTCATAATTCGGCTTCACACCTTCCTGGTTATAGCCGAATGAATGTAAATTTTACAGGAGCGGTTGTGCCCAATATAGTAGAAGATGAGGTAGTGGTGGCTGCATTGAAGAGTTTAGCCCAAAATAAGAGAATTAGTGCTCTTTGCCTTGAACAATATGAAAATGGGCTATTTCCTGATTATGCCGCAATAAAAGCTAGAGTTTTGCAAGAAGATGAATCTTTGCCAATTGATAAAATTGGCGAGCAAAAGTATGGTCTTACAACAATGCATATGCCTTCACCTAGTACTACATCATATTATACACCCCCTACACAATTGCAAAATTGCGGCAACACCCGTGTGTCATTGCCGAAAGAATCTAAAAGCATTGGGGGGCAATCATATCCGGAGTGGGCTGAAATTGAGAAAAAGCTTAAAGCTAATTTTGCCGCTCGCCGTCAGAAACAAATAGAAAAAGAATTGGCTCAGATAAAAGAAGCATTTCCAATTGATAGTATCAATGAAAAGAAGGATGATTCGGAACTTGAAAGTGCTTCGATTGAATAAGCCGAATCAAGTAGTATATATTTCGAATCCATCAAATCCAAAGAGGAAAGCATTATTGAGAAAGGGCATGGCAAGCATAGAAAAACAACCATGCTTGATTTTTCTGAAGTTAATGGAACCTACTTCCTGCCCTATGAGTTCCGTGCCATTGACAAGCCTCAAGGACAAGAACAAGTAGCCGAACAAAGTTCGGCTGACATGGATCTTCAAAGCAATGATGCACGGAATCAAGAAAAAGATGATGACAAGGTGTTGGGGAGCCATCCAAAGACGGAGCAAGATGTTCTTCAAGTGGCGCCAACATCATGCTCTCCCAACATATTTGAAGAGGTATGCATAGCGAGTAATTTACCTATTTTCAGATTTGGTTAAAACTTTATTGTCGATGCATCTATTGGAAAAATCCTCATAGGTAATTTTGAAAGACCAATGAAGAAGGATAATTTACTTGTTAGCAATAAAATTGTTTTAGAACATATCGGTCAACCAATTGTGTCATTTATAAAGACCGATAATGACTTATTATTGCAGCCAAAGCTTTCCCCGTTGCTTTACCTAAAGTTCATATCTATTTGGTTAGCTTTGCTTATTTCGTACTTGGCTTGCACTTGGTCTCAATTGAGACATGTATGTTCTAACTATTTTTATTTTAGAAATTTAAAGCCAAGGTTAAATTCTGTTGAGAAAACTGATGCTAGTATAATATCTTACCCAAAGACATCGGAGATAGAGTGCAAAACACAATGCATAGCCGAATGGTGTGATGCAAAATCTGAACCATTCGTTTGCTTAACTCCAAAGCCGTTCTCACAACAAGATCGGCTAGAGAATGAAAAGTTTACCTTCAATTCAAGCATGTGTGATCAAATATTTGATTTGTTGTTGCAAAATAATTATATTAGAATTCTTGATCACCATGTTGAACCATCTGTCCAAGGACAAATGTATTGTAAGTTGCATGATTCGTCCAAGCATAATTTTGAGGATTGCAACATGTTTCGTCAAATAGTTAAATCGACCATTGATAAAGGATGATTGAAATTTGTTGGGACACCAAGAGATGACCAATCTATTCCGATTGGTCCCGATGGCAGAAGGTTTTTGCATCGGGTGCTTCAAGGCGATCCACTTGAAGAGAAGGTAAAAACTACAGGTGATGGGATCAAGCTTTCAAGTAAAGAAGTTGTTGAAGAGCATAATGAACATAATCTTGAGGGCAAGAATTCCATCAAAGCTACAATGGAGACGCCAAGGACTGGGGGGCAACAAGCAAATCCAATGATCGATGAAAGCAAACCAAAAGAAAACAAAGGCCGAAATAAGCGCAAGTGTAAGAGATCAAAAATCACCTTCGCTGAACTATTGGATAAATATCAAAAGAAGAGTGAAGAAAAGAATGCTTATCGGCCAAATCATGCAAAGAAACCAAGGTCACCCCCAAGGCGCAAATAAGAGGATCAGTATTGGCAAAGTGATAATTTTAATGCAACATATTCATATCCTTATTTTGGGCCGTCAATGCCAATGCCGTGGATACCTCCCTATGCTCATATAGATACATATTCATCATGGGACAGGTATGATACACGGGCACATTCTCCATCTTATTCTAGACCATCTCACCAATACGATGCAGCTCCAAGGAGATCAACATTTGAACAATCACGCGTCAAAGACCATTTCAATCATAAGAAATTGGTCCAGAGCTCAAGAAAGAAGAAAGAGGTGGTAAAGCAAGTTTACCGCGTGAAAAGAGATGGTCGTAAGTGTGCTGCTTCAGATTTAATCTCAAATAACAAAGAGCCAATTATAGTCTTGACATTGGCTACAAAAGGCAAAGAAGTGAAGCAATCAATTAATAAAAATCAGAGTGCCAAATCTGAAGAAAAGAAGTTGAGAGTGCACAAGGTAAAACAAGAATTGCCACTGCTTCAAACAAAATCACAGCCGGGGTGCCCACTCGGCTTATCATGTTGGCAAAAGAAGAAATTACAAAAACTTAGTGCACAAGAACTTGAAGATAGGAACATTGCATGGGTTCCCAAAGGAAGTGCTCAAAATAAGAATTATGTGCAAGCTTCCATTACAATAAGTACAAGAAAAGTGAAGAAAGAGAAGGATGGAAGCAACAAACAATTAAGCCGAAGGTGTGCATCACAACATCAAAATCTTCGGTTAGCACATCATCCATTTTATTCAACAATGCCATTGATGCCTTTGCCATGGAATTCATCCACAAGTATGATCAGTTACCCTCCATGGACTTATTTTGATCCATGGATGCAACATAATTTTCTATATGATGACAGAGTATTACCAAATCACTATACATTTGGTTAGTTACATTTTTGTTGCTAAGACAAAGGGGACGAAATATTTAATTGCTATTTTATTTGTTTATTTTGGCTATACATGTTTTAATGGATGAATTCTACATGAACCTCATGGTAATGGCCGATACTTAACTATCGTCCTAAGAAACTATCTGATCATGGCCGGTGTGGAATTCTAACATCGTCCTTAGTTCTACTGGAGACCGAGACAAGGTACATGTTAAGTGATATTAGCCTTGTCTCTCTTGTACTATGGAGATTATATTTTGATGGTTCAATTTGTAGCAATGGCCAAAGTGTTGGTGTTGTTTATTTATCTCCATATGGAGCTAGTTTGTGAAGCCTCATGCCGCTTAAAATATTTTTGCACAATGATCAAAGCCAAATATGCATTGTTATTCGGATTGGAGCTTTGCCTTGCTATAGGTGCTATACATATTGAGGATTCCGGTGATTCGTTATTAGTAGTGCAACAAATATCTAAGGGTTATCATTGTTTTGACGAATCACTTATAGTTTATCTTGAGGTAAGGCTGAATTGGAGCTCACCACTTCGGCCATTAATGAAATTTTTATGCAGGCGAAAGTAAGGATTGGAGAAAGTTTATTTTTGATTATCTGCAAAATCCTAGAGAAAGGGTGAACAATATGGTTTGAAGGATGGGTTTGAGATACATATCTACGGAACCTTATCACTGGATTGTTATAGAAGTTGAGAAGTTTTCACCCAAGTTTGCATCGAGAGGTTCAAACAAGCAATGGCCGATATATACTTATCGTCCCAAGTACATGCAAATGGCCGATGTAGTGTTGACATCGTCCTTGGAAGAAGCTTCGTGCAAGTTATTTTTCGGCACGCAAGTTTTCCAGAAAAACAGGAGGGCATGTGTTGACACCAGATTTTGGCACGGCCAAGAACTTAATTAAGATGGCCTCAAATGGAGAAGTGTTTAAAGTGAGAAAGCTCCGTATC
Organism: Triticum dicoccoides; assembly: GCF_002162155.2. Taxonomy (NCBI): domain Eukaryota; kingdom Viridiplantae; phylum Streptophyta; class Magnoliopsida; order Poales; family Poaceae; genus Triticum; species Triticum dicoccoides. Next base: position 171,065,092 of record NC_041385.1, read on the forward strand.
GTCAAAAGGAGAAATTTTGATATTTGGGCCATAGCCACCTGGTCTCATTTCTAAGGCTGAAGTTGTGTTCGAAGTATTTAGATTTTGTATTCAGAACACAATTCGGCTGATTACGCCCCTAATATGGCCACATATGAGAAAAGTTTCTACAGGATTGTCTTCATCTCATCGAAACGATCGATTTTGATATAAGAAACATCTGAATCGGAATTCATATGCAGAAGTTAGAGCCAAAATAGTGTGCTGCATAAGTCTGCCCCGGAAGTTCCGGGCAAAACTTCCGGGGAGGTTCCGGGCTAAACCGAAAGTTTGCACGCGGAGCACCCTGAAAACTGGAATTTTAACATTATTAGCAGATTTGAGGGGCCAGTTTCGACATCAAGATGACCTCGTATGAAAAAGTGTTCAACTAACGAATTTTTCTACATTGCAAGATCTACAACTTTGCTTTTGGGACCATTGCGATCCGAAGCCATATGCAACCTGCAGGAGCTGTGCAAGAGGGCAACTTGATGTAACTTTAGCCCGGAAGTTCCGGGCTGACCGGAAGTTCCGGCCCTCGTAGTCCGAGTTAGGTTATCTTTTGATGTTTTGGACGGGATTTGAGTCCTTTTTTTTGCACGGAAAGTCCAGCCGCCTCATATATATGTAAGAGGTGACGGCCGATTGAATAACAACACACAATCGAACAATCAATCTATCATCTTTTTCCTTTACCTTTATCTCTCTCCCTTGTTCTTCTTCTTCCTCGTTCTTCGTTCATTCTTCTAGTTGTAGGGCGGCGATCCACGAGGCCCTAGGGGCGGTCAGGCCGACCTAGGACAGCCCATAGCCGCCGCGCGCCCTGACGGGGTCCCTCCCGGGCGTGTGGGGTTTTGGGTCTTCAAAAGCACCCGCCGGATTGTCTTGCGTACCGTGCTTCCGGCGGGTCTCCTTCGACGTGAGCTGTGGTGCATCACCCCCGGTGTCGAGGATACACGGTGTGTTCATGTGCGAACAACATGTAACTCATTGCTTGCTTTTTCATGATTATGCACTCACATGATCTTATGTTCCATATTTACATGATTGCATACATGTATGGGGAGCCTATGCATGTTACATGTCCTTCAAAATCTTTACCTGCCTTTCTCTATATCTTTATCTAAAGCTTTGATGTATATTGTCACCAATTACCAATAAGGGGGAGATTGAAAGCACAAGTGCTCCTGGGTGATTTTGGTAATTAATGTCAACATATCTCTTGTTGGACTAATACTTTTATCTAGTGTATTTCAGATAAGTCCAACAGTGGAGTGGCATGGACAAGAAGATGTGGAACCCCTTCAAGATGCTAAGGACAAAGGATTGGCTCAATCTCAAAGCTCATGACTCTACATTTTCTATTTCAGTGATCTAAGATCACATTGAGTCCATAGGAAAAGCCAATACTACTAAAAGGGGATGAGGTGTTGCTTAATGGCTTTCTTGCTCAAAGTGCTCAGTGATATGCTCCAAAGCCCTCAACCACTTTCTCATATCCACATATGTCTAAAACTAAGAGTCAAACTCGGCCCCACCGATTTGATCTATCTGGCGCCACCGAGTTCATTTGACATAGCCACTTCCAGAAACCCTAATCAATTCGGTCTCACCGATGGGATCTCGGTCTCACCGAGATGGGCTTGCAATCTCTCCGTTGTTCATTGCAATAATTTCGGTCTCACCGAAATTATGCAATCGGTCCCACCGAGTTTGCTTGACCAACTCTCTGTTTTGCTTATTACCAAAATTGGCCCCACCGAGTTTGTGTAATCGGTCAAACTGAGATGAGGTTTTACCCTAACCCTTGCACATTGGTCCCACCGAGTTGATCATATCGGTCCCACCGAAATGCCTAACGATCACATTTTGAACTAAATCGGTTTGACCCAGTTTTATGATTCAGTCCCATCGAGTTTGGTAAATTGTGTGTAACGGTTAGATTTTGTGTGGAGGCTATATATACCCCTCCAGCCTCTCCTCATTCGTGAGGGAAGCCATCAGAATATGCCTACACTTCCAGCATTCATTTTCTGAGAGAGAACCACCTACTCATGTGTTGAGGCCAAGATATTCCAATCCAACCATATGAATCTTGATCTCTAGCCTTTCCCAAGTTGCTTTCCACTCAAATCATCTTTCCACCAAATCCAATCCTATGAGAGAGAGTTGAGTGTTGGCGAGACTATCATTTGAAGCACAAGAGCAAGGAGTTCATCATCAACACACCATATATTACCTTTTGGAGAGTGGTGTCTTCTAGATTTGTTAGTTGTCACTTGGGAGCCTCCGTCAAGATTGTGGAGTTGAACCAAGGAGTTTGTACGGGCAAGGAGATCGCCTACTTTGTGAAGATTTACCCTAGTGAGGCAAGTCCTTCGTGGGTGATGGCCATGGTGGGATAGACAAGGTTGCTTCTTCGTGGACCCTTCGTGGGTGGAGCCCTCCGTGGACTCGTGCAGCCGTTACCCTTAATGGGTTGAAGTCTCCATCAACGTGGATGTACGATAGCACCACCTATCGGAACCACGCCAAAAATCTCCGTGTCTCCAATTGCGTTTGCACACTCCAATCCCATCCCTTTAATTTCTTGCAAGTTGCATGCTTTAGTTTCTGCTGCTCATATACTCTCTGCATGCTTTCTTGAATTGTATTGTGTATGCTTGAAATTGGGTTAATCTACCAGCTCAACTTGAAAAACTTAAAAACTGCCAAATTTGTGTGTTGAGGGTCTATTCACCCCCCTCTAGACACCTCTTCTCGATCCTTTCAGATAGGAGTCTTTGCTTGTTTTGCTTTGTGTTTTAAGTCTTGAATCCTTGCTAGACACACCTTTTTGAGAGAGCAAAAAATTATGCTATGCTTGCTCCTATGCTTCACTTAAATTTTTTAGAGCCTTGGAATTGCTCTAGTGCTTCACTTATATCTTTTTGAGCATGGTGTGCTATGTTATTCTTGAAGAAATCCTCTCATGCTTCACTTAGATTTATTTGGGAGTTAGTAAATTTTTTAAGAAATTCTCTCTTGCTTCATGTAGATTATTTTGAGAGAAAGAAATATTATGCTCGTGTTCTTCACTTATATTTGTTTGAGCTTAGTAAAAGCAACATATGGAATTAGTCCCAAAGTGATAGATACCCAAGGAGGATATAACAAAAACTTTCATGAAGATCATTGGACAAAGTAAACTTGGTTCTTAGTAATGGTTTTGAGATATGATGATATGATATGTGAGTCATGTTGATGAGTAATTATGCTTTAGTAGGAATATTGGTGTTAAGGTTTGTGGTTTCCTATGCAAGCACGAAAGTCAATAGTTATGCAATGAAATTATATCCTACTTGTGGTGCATTATTCGGTGTTACTTATGCTTGATGCTCGCGTATGAGATTTTTTTTTCTTGGTTGGGAGCTTCTCAATCTTTTTGCTAGCCTTCATTTTGCACTAAGTATTGATCACTACTTGTGCATCCAAAACCCTTTAAACCAGTTTTTCCATATGAGTCCACTATACCTACCTATATGTGGTATTTCCATGCCTTCTAAGAAAATTTGCATGTGCCATCTCTAATTTTCAAAATAAATTTCTATTTCGTGTGCTTGTACCGCTCGCGAGGCGGTGAGGGGTGGCCGATGTTTTCCATGCTAGATGTGTTATTCTCACGATGGGTGTTTATTTACTTCTCATTGAATGAGAGTATGACAAAGGCATTAGGGATGCCCTGCCCCTGAAAAGAAAAATGAATTTAGTTTATGTTGTCAAATAATAAATTCCTTGGAAAGTTTTGGTATGGAGGGCACCCGTGGATACGGTTAGCCATGGAAAGTACAAGTATGGTGGAAAATGGAATAAACTTTATCTTCTGTTTGGGAACTGCCTATGATATATCTAGCATGGAAAGTGTTCGGAACTCTAAGTCGTTTTCGTTGGTGGGAAAAGTGTGCCTCCCAAAATGTTTTTATCTCTCAATTTTTGCTTTGAGCTCTGGCACCTCTAGAAATCCCTACTTCCCTCTGCGAAGGGCCTTTCTTTTACTTTATGCAATTTTTATTTTGAACTTGAGTCTCCATCTTCTCTTATAACTAAGTGGCACTATGATCGTATTTGATCATTGGGTATAGCTAGTATTCGAGTGTTTTTAATGAATGGATCAATGATTGAGCATAATGGGCTAGGGATAACTTACTTTAGCATTGATATTTTGAAAGACATGGTTGCTTGTTGATATGCTTGAGTATTAAAGTGTTCATGTCAAAACTAGACTATTGCTTTGAACCATGTAAAAGTCCAAATGTCCATGCTACAAAGAAAAGAATATGTGATGAACATGTTAGGCAACACTCCACATCAAAAATTCTGTTTTTATCATTTACCTACTCGAGGACGAGCAGGAATTAAGCTTGGGGATGCTGATATATCTCCAACATATCTATAATTTTTTATTGTTCCATGCTGTTATATTATCATTCTTGGATGTTTTACAGTCATTTTATATCATTTTTTGGTACTAACCTATTGACATAGTGCCCAGTGCCAGTTGCTATTTTCTGCTTATTTTTTACATTACAGGAAATCAATACCAAACTGAGTCCAAATGCAATGAAACTTTTTGTGGATTTTTTCTGGACCAGAAGACACCTGTTGGGCCAAAGAAGTACCATAGGGGTGCTCCGAGGGGAGCACAACCCATGAGGGTGCGCCTAGGGGCCCAGGCGTGCCCAGGTGGGTTGTGCCCACCTCGGTGGCGTTCCGCACCACCTCTTTTCTCTATAAATACCCCAATATTCTAGAAACCCTAAGGGAGTCGACGAAAATCAATTCTAGCTGCCGCAAGTTCTAGAAACACCAGATCCAATCTAGACACCATCGCGGATGGGTTCATCATGTCCATTGGTGCCTCTTCGACGATGCATGAGTAGTTCTTTATAGACCTACGGGTCCGTAGTTAGTAGCTAGATGGCTTCCTCTCTCTCTCTCTCTCTCTCTCTCTCTTGATTGTCAATACAATGGTCTCTTGGAGATCCATATGATGTAAGTCTTTTTGCGGTGTGTTTGTTGGGATCCGATGAACTTTGAGTTTATGATCAGATCTATGTTTTTATCCATGAAAGTTATTTGAGTCTTCTTTGATTTCTTATATGCATGATTGATTATAGCCTCGTATGCCTTCTCTAATATTTGGGTTTTGTTTGGCCAACTTGATCTATTCATCTTGCAATGGGAAGAGGTGCTTTGTGATGGGTTCGATCTTACGATGCTTGATCACGGTGACAGAAGGGGAAACGACACGTATGTATCGTTGCTATCAAGGATAACAAGATGGGGTCTATTTCTACATAAATAGATCTTGTCTACATCATGTCATCGTTCTTATTGCATGACTCAATTTTCCCATGAACTTAATACACTAGATGCATGCTGGATAGTGGTCGATCTGTGGTGCAATAGTAGTAGATGCAGGCAGGAGTCGTTCTACTAATCTTGGACATGATGCCTATATAATAATCATTGCCTAGATATCGTCATGATTATTTTAAGTTCTATCAAATGCCCAACAATAATTGTTTCCCCACCGGTTGTTATTTTTCACGAGAGAAGCTACTAGTGAAATCTACGGCCCCCGGGTCTCTTCTTTAATATATTTGCCTTCGCGATATATTTTATTTCCTTTTATTTTCAGATCTATTAAACCAAAAATACAAAAAAAACTTGGCTGCACTTTAGTTTATTTGCAAACTATTTATCCAATCTCTTACAACTTTATCCTGTCTCCGTGCCAAATTCTAGCGCCGTTGCCCGAAAGGTATTGACAACCCCTTTAACACGTCGGGTTGCGAGTATTTTTTATTTGTGTGCAGGAGCTATTTATGTTGTGTTGCGTAGTTCTCCTACTGGTTCGATAACCTTGGTCTCATCACTGAGGGAAATACCTACCATTGATGTACTGCATCATCCCTTCCTCTTTGGGGAAATAGCGACGTAGTTCAAGAAAACATCAGTGCCTTCCATACCAACACTTTCCAAGGAATTTATTATTTGATAACATAAAGAAAATTTATTTTTCATTTCAGGATTGGGCATCCCTATTACCGCCGTACCCTCGTGCAATGACAAGTGAATAACCACTCATCTTGAGAATAACACATCTAGCATGAAAAAATATTGGCCACCCCGTGTTGCTTCATGAGCAGTACGAGGACACAAAATGGAAATTCATTTTTAAAATTAGAGATGGAACATACAAATTTACTTAGAACAGCACGAAAATACCGCATATAGGTAGGTATGGTGGACTCATGTGGCAGAATTGGGTTTAAGGATTTTGGATGCACAAGTAGTATTCCCTCTTAGTACAAATGGAGGCTAGCAAATAGATTGAGAAGAAACCAACCAAGAAATGAAATTCTCATAAACCAGCATTGAGCATAACTAACACCAAATAATGCACCACAAGTAGGATGTAATTTCATTGCATAACTATTGACTTTCGTGCTTGCATAGGGAATCACAAACCTTAACACCAATATTCTTACTAAAGCATAACTACTCACCAACATGACTCATATATTACTATCATCATATCTCAAAACTATTACAAAAAATCAAGTTTAATTTGTCCGATGATCTTCATGAAAGTTTTTATTAGACCCCTCTTGAATATCTATCACTTTGGGACTAATTTCATATATTGCAATTGCTTTTGACAAACTCAAACAAATTTAAGTGAAGAACATGAGCATGAAAAAAAATTCTGTCTCTCAAAATAATATAAGTGAAGCATGAGAGAATTTCTTAAAATTTTTACTAACTCTCAAATAAATCAAAGTGAAGCATGAGGGTATTTCTTAAAAAGTCAAAGCACCACTGTGCTAAAAAAGATATAAGTGAAGCACTAGAGCAATTCCATAGCTCATAAAATTGAAGTGAAGCACATAGAGCAATTCTAACAAATCATAGCATAACTTTGGCTCTCTCAAATAGGTGTGTCCATCAAGGATAAAAGTGGTAAACTAAAAAACAAAACAAGCAAAGACTCATATAATACAGGACACTCCAAGCAAAACTCATGATATGTGACAAATAAAAATATAGCTCCAAGTAAAATTATCGATTGTCATTAGAAGAAAGAGGGGATGCCTTCCGGGGCATCCCTAAGCTTAGTTGATTGGTTCTCCTTGAATATTAACTTGGGGTGCCATGGGCATCCCCAATCTAGGGCTCTTTTCACTCCTTATTTCTTCATCCATCGTGATCTCACCCAAAACTTGAAAACTTCAATCACACAAAACTTAACAAAATCTTTGCAAGATCTGTTAGTACAATAAAGCAAATCACCACTCTAAGTACTGTTGTAAACCCATTCATATTTTATTATTGCATTATATTTACTGTATTCCAACTTTACCATGGCTTATACCCCCGACACAATCCATAGAATCATCAAAATAAGCACACAATGCAGCAAAAACATAATCTGTCAAAAATAGAACAGTTTGTAGTAATATGGACTTTGACCATACTTTTGTAACTCCAAAATTATGAAAAATTAGGAAGATGTAGACAATCTGTATATTAATCTTGTATAAAAAAAATCAGAAACATTTGTCGCTTTTGTGATTTTTTTAAAATTGTTTTACTGGACGCAAAAGTTTCTATTTTTCGACAAGATCAAATCAACTATCACCAAACATAATCCTAAAGGATTTACTTGGCAGAAAAATAAATTAAAACACAAAAACACAATTATAACAGTAGAATAATTGTGTGAACACTCAAGAACTAAAAGAAAAAGGCAAAAATAAATTTATTGTTTGGGTTGCCTCCCAACAAGCGCTATCGTTTTACGCCCCTAGCTAGGCATAATGCATAGATTCAAGTATTGTCATTTTTCTTCTTATTTTCCATAGATGTGTTTTTGTCAGGAGGTTTCTCAAATATAACTTGAAACACATTATCCATAGAAATTTTAGCATTATCAAGTTTTTCATCTTTATATCCCCTTTGATTCCCGGCTACAACCCAAGAATATTGTTGATTAACATCATTAAAAACTTGTTGGGTCACATCCAAAACAGGGATATCCTTTTTAAGGTTTTCATACAAAATTTGATTATTTGACAGCAAATGTCTTAACACATAGTCACTATTGTAAAGGATCTCATCTATTACCGTTTTCATGGTTCATACCATAAAAATCAAAATTTCCCTAGCTTCCCGTACTATGTGATCAAATTCATTCAAAAGACAGGGTTAGCTAACTTTTTAGCTTTCGGATCCTTTATAACTGGTAGCTCATAAAACAATCTTTGTAAGGTAGGATGTCGTGGGAAACCACGGCCACCTATGGGGCCATCAACCCCTTGTGGTTCGGCAGGGGGATGAGCACATTGCACAAAGAGTGAAGGGCGCAGCAAAGCACGACAATGATCCCATGGGCAATTTTACCGACGTTCGGGCCGCCGTGAGGCGTAAGACCCTACTCCTTCGTTGGTGGAATATGGTGGAGGCCCTGTGCTCCAGCCCAACAAGGTCGTCGTGGTCGAGAACAACTACACGCATGCAAGCATACATGGATCCTTTCTATGGTTGCCATGGCCCTCCTTTTATAGATAAAGGGGTCACCACAATGGCAAATCAGACATTGTGTACTGATTAGATAGCGAACAGTGCCATCATACCTAACTCTCCAGATAGGTTAGGACGCATTAAATGCGCCGCTTAGTGCCACATCACAGCGTGCCCGGCAAGCCTTGCCGGGTCGCTCTGCCACCTTTTCGTCTGTTTGCGTGACACGTTTTTGGATGGGTGTCATTTGGAGGTGATTTCCTTTGGAAGTGGCTGCCATGTGTCAAGAAATGGCCACCTAGTCACTTGGGGGCTTGACACCGCACCGATTGATGACTTGCTTCGCTGTGAGTTGGAGCGGTGGAGCCTTGGCGGGGTGGTCCGTCCTTGGCATCCCCGGCAAGCTTGCCGAGGCAGTCTTGAGACTTGTTTTCGGAGCAACCTTGACCTTGCCAGGATCGCCTGCCCGACAAGGGAGGATTTCCCTTAGTGATGTCTTGCTTCCTTTGGCTTGACTTGGTCTTGTTGATCCGCCCTCTGATCTCTCAAAGGGCTATTTCCTCTGCTTGATCTCGTCTTGGATGTTGCAACCTTGCTGGCTCGATGGGTTGCTATCCGTGCACAAGTCAGGGGAAAACATACACCCCTGTTTGTGTACCCCGGCAGAAGCCCTCGTGACTGAGCCATACGTGCCGCTGGGCATGTTGGGTTAGGACCCAAACATTGCACGAACACGTGGCGAGACAAGGCTGCATGTGCAGCGGTTTGTCATGATGACCAGTCAATCCAACATCCAGTCCGTGTAATTTCCGCGGGTCGTGGGGTCGTGCGATTGCAGCAGTTAATGTAAAACAACAACTTTCTGAAGAGTCATGCCCTCCCCCACGTCTCTTCCCTTAAGGAAGGAAAAACGCGGAAGTGCATTGCTCATTTACCGTCTGCTTCGCCCCTCCTCCATCTTATTTCGCAAGCCAAGCGACTTCTCTTCCTCCTCGCCTGCAACCGTTGTCATCTCCCACCCAAACTCCTTCCTCCATCCCCGCGCAGCCGAAGAGATGGGGAAGAAAACCACCACTCCCATGGGGAAGCAGTTGACTGCTGCAAAGGAGGTGGCCACCAAAGGGAGTAAGCGGGCGGCAGACCTGGACAAGAAGCAAAGGGGAGACGTCGTCTTCTTCCCATCGAACCTGGATGCGAATATATTGGAAACGAGGTATGGATATCTGTGGGGGAGATAGACCCCGAAGGGACACGGAGCACCCAAGGTCTTGACGGAGGGGCGAGAGGATACACCAGATTCGTACTGATTCTTTTGCGCATAATTTATCTGCGGTCTCTACCCTCCTTTCTCTGATTTCCTAAAAGCAATGATGGTGATCTATGGATTCCATCTTATGGATTTCATGCCAAATGCAATGGCATGCATGGCGATTTTTGCCCACCTATGCGAGAACTTCGTTGGAGTTGCCCCCAATGTCGATTTGTTCAGGCACTATTTTGTCCCGAGGGTGGAAAACAAAGCTCACCATTCCGAGAACGTAAGCTTGATGCCGCAGGTGGCGTGGGAGAAATGGGGTTACCTCCCTGGCAGCAGCGCGGCAGATGGGAAGAATGGAGATCGAATTGGTGTTGGATCAAGGATAAGGAAGCCCCAAATTTCTGCCAAGCGCGGATAGAGTGCACTGAGCGCGGTAAGATTGGAGGGAGGTCGGAATTTCAGACGCCTAAAGGCTGTCGGGCTAACCATTGAGCACGTGGGGGCTGACTTCCTCCTCCGTCGTATTGCACCACTACAGAAGAAGGACAGGTTTGCCTGGCAGTATGGAGATGCTACAGATAGGATGAGATTGATCCCGGGCTTGACCAACAACCTGTCAGTCTAAGGCCATGCTTGGTTGTGCGAACAACTGTTCAGCAACCTTGGGTCGTTCAAGGTGCCGGCAACTGTCATGCTACTGAACATCAACTCCGCCAGGGATCAAATTCTGAAATGGATGCCAGACTGCAATGCTCATGGATTTTCAGGCGATTGGCGGCTGACCGAGCTCAACGAGGAGCTCATGTGGTCCTCCACCCTGGTGGAAAGGGCCACCAAGGTGGAGACCAATATTTACAAGGGCACCTCCAAGGTGGAGAAGGTGTTCATCAAGAAGCGGCTCGAGGAGGATAGGGCATTCTGAGCTGCCGCAAAGGCGAAGGCCGGAAAGGCAGCAGGGAGAAAGGGGGAGGCGAAAGACGAAGGCCCCTTCGATGGCAGAAACGAAGCACAAGCCACGGAAGAGGCTGCCGGGAACGAGCCTTTCGAGATTGAGGCTCTGGCTACCCCGGTGGTGGAGGTCCAGGAGGAAGAGAGGGTTGAGGAGGTGGAGCAACCTGAGGAGGAGTGGCTTGCGACAGGCCCTCAAGCCCCCGAGCCGGTCTTGAACTCACGCCCTCGCAAGCGGGCCGCCAACCGAGGAGCAGCGGTTCTCGATCCTGCGCCTGTGGCCAAGAAGGTGAAGAAAACTTCCTCCATGGGTAGCAAGCCGAATGCGGTGCGCTGGCAGTCTTCTCGCCTTGTCGAGGCTAAAACCCCTCCCGCCAGGCAGCTGGTAGCCACGGGGGTTGATTCTATCTCCTAGTCTAGCTTGAGCTCTTCGCATAGCCCATCCTCGTCGGAGCCCCCTGTGCCTCGACGGGAGCCAAGGCTGCCAGGAAGCTCCGTTCCTCCACCCCAGAAGAGAAGTAGGGCGCCCTCACCCCCCATTGAGTTTGAATTGAGCTCCATTCTCATCGATGAAGAGTGAGAAAGAACAATCTCCTTTCCTTGAAATAGTTTTAGTATGCCTTCTCGCTCTTGTTGACTGATCTTTTTCTTGCCGCCCTTGGTAGGGAGGAAGAGGAGGCGACAAAGACCCTCATCCACTGGTCCAAACGGCTCAGGCGTGCGGGGCCGCCGAAGACTATGGAGGGCACGAGCCTGGCGGGGAGCAGCATGAACGACCCGATGCCAAGCCCCCAGCTCAGCCCCCAACACGAAAGCACATGATTAGCCTCTCCCTTGGGGAGTGATGCAGGAGAGCTTCCAACCTCCTCGGCTGGAGGATGGGGAGGGATGACTCAGGGTGAGACCCTTCAAGAGGGGCTTACCCTGCTCGCCGACTAAGTCAAGGAACCCCGATGATGGCTCCCACGAGAGAACTTGCCCAGGACGGCGCCGCGGTCATCACAGAAGTGGACGGAAACCACGACCCAGTAACTGATGTTGCCGCGGGAACTAAGGCTTCCACCCGGCAGACATCTCTGGGTAATTCATTTGCTCTTCTTCCCCGCTTTTTTTACCATCTCGTCCCATGCTTCTGGCTCCCTAATGCTTTAGTTTCTCTATGATTGCTTGTTGTCTTCGCTTGCAGCCCCTCAAGCCGAAGAGCCTAGACTACTGGAAGCAGTGGCCATCATAGGGAGAGATGCTACAGATGAAGCTGCCAAGATTGCTCCTGCGGAGGAGCAGGGACATGATGTCGGTGGTGCCCAGGAGCTCCTGAAGGAATCAGAGAAAGCCCCCGATGACACGCTAGGGTCGGGGGTTTTGGTTGAAGAGAAAAAACCCCTTCAAACCATGGATCCCCTCCCCTCATTTGGCACCACGGCGGAGGCCTCGCCACCAACATTGAATCAACTGGCACTGGTACTTGTGCAAACTGGACTTGGGGCCCCTGGTTCGTCAGCGGCGACGAGAGTGGAACTTGAAGAAGGGCTCCAACGCATCCGTGCATTGCTATACCAAGGGGTCGAAGAGGTAGATGACTCCAGCACCGTCGCCATGGACTTGTCCTTCCTGGAGTCCATGGTGGCAGGCATTAAAGAGATGCAGGATCGGCATAACCAGAAGTGGCAGGTGCTCAAGGAGCAGCGCGAGTCCGCCAACAAGGTGGACCCGAAGCTGAGGGACAAGGGCATCGAGCTGTGCGGGTGGCAGGGCAAGCAGTTCCATGTCCTCATGAGGTAGCAAGAGACCATCTCAATGGCGAGAGAAGATTTCATTGCCCCAGAGGCTCGCCTGGCGGAGTGCATGGTGCTCCTTGACGCCAAAGAGCAGGAAATCTATCTTCTGGAGGAGAAGCTTAAGGCCACCCTCTGCACCAAGGATGACAGTCTGGAGACCCTTGTTCAGCAGCGCACCAAGGAGCTGGAGAACAAGCATAGGGCCTCCCTGGATGCCCTCACTGCCAATTCTGCCGCTCAACTGAAGAAGATTGCAGATGACCTTGCCACTGCCTCTTTTGCCAAGGTTGATATCGACCAGCAGGTGGCCAAGCTAACAAAGGAGCTTGCCGGTAGCACCAAGGAGGGCGACACCCTTAAGGAGGAGGCTCGGAAAGTGGAGATCCTTCTGAAGGAGGTGCAATCACAGCTCTCCTCCAAGACCCAAGACCTCGCGACTGCCAATGGCACCATTAAAGACATGAAGGCCAGGATAGGCACCTTGGAAAGCTCGGCAGAATCCAGTGGGGCTTGTGAGAATCAGTTGGCGAAGGATCTGAACATCGCAAGGTGTCTTCAAAAGGATGGAGAGGACAAGCTGGCGAACCACGCCCGGCAAGTCGACCTTTGGATCAAGAGCTTGATCGACATCACCCAGCGCCTCACTGCCCAAACTGCAGCGATGGGCATGGAAGGGCTAGTCTATTCAGCTAGCAAGCATGATGCCTTTAACGTCAAGCTAGGGGTCTTCTTCAATGGGCTGATCGAGAAGCTGAAGGCGCATGAAGAGGGAAGGGCCGGTCGCTTCATGATTGAATTTCGGAAGCTTGCCCGCAATGCCCTCTTCGTGGTCCGGAGCAACATCGCCTGCCGCTATCCGGATCTCGAACTTGCTGATGGCTTCAGGAAGACGCCAGAGGGTGCAGACGTTTCTGCTGCCGAGGAGAAGGCCGCCATTACACCGACAAGGTCCTTGGCGTCCCTACTGCTCCATGGGGCCACCATGTCCGGCCTTGAATTATCCTTGCCATTACGCCATCCTGTAACAAAACATGATGCATGTCCTGTGTTTAGACATCGTATTGCTTATGCTTGCATGGAACTGATGCTATTATTTAATCTTAGTTGCATGCTTATCCCTTTTGAGTTCACCCGTAGGCGTTGGAATGACTAGTCTCTGTGCGTATTCTAGTTGCCTGCAGGTATCGTACTGTCGCGATTCTCGTAATGGTCGGGCCCTTAATAGTTATCTTGGCGGGGATACATCCCGGCAGGTATTTTCTTGGTAGTAATGTTGTTGCCACCCATTCTGTGAGCGGGCTCGGAACAGAACGAGGGTGTAGACGAAAACTAATAAGGTGCCGTTAGTATGACAAATTCCTCATACGAACTCCTTGGTACCCAAGGGTTAAATAAATGCAAATTCTAGGTTAGTAACAAGGCGAAGGTTGCGTGAACTTATCTCTTATCCTGGCTTCCCCCCACTCCTTTCAGCTGCGACTGCTTGTCGCGATCGCGGGCTTCAGGAAGGATGGTACCGCACGTGTCGTTCTATGGCACCCGGCAGGTGCTGACGAGAATCATACGTATCTGGTGGGCGGTAGGGTACGACCGGTATCTTACCCCGCCCCCTCACATTTTCGAGCAATCTGGTGGCGGCTGGCATAAAAGTCACGCCAATGTGGATGGCCTTGCTGGGCGTACTTGCCGAGGCGTCAATCAATTGATTCACACAAGCGCTCTACTCAGGATTTCCCTAAGCAGGTCAAATGCTAGACCGAGTATCACGCGGTGCTCATCGACATTAACGATGCTAAAACCCAGAGTAGCGTGATTGTTGATAGGTGAGAGTAGCGGGGAAAGGAACATTGTTCCCTCACATCTTGCTATTTCCCCCGAACGGTGTTCGCACGACGTCCATGCTGTCTGAACCATTCGGGGTCTCCATGCCGCCATCAGTGTCGGTCCTCTCTGCCGCTGCGCCGGCAGTGGAGGAGGAGCGACGGAGAGGCGGGAGGATGGGAGGGGGAGCATTACCGCTACACCTCTCCGATCCCACCATCCCTCCGCCTTTTCTCGGGCATCATGGATGGTGATAGTGTCGAATCAAGCACGTGTTGAAGATGACACATTGCACATGCTCTTGGGTTCGCGCAAGCGCTTCCCCCTACCTGGCGCACCAAAGATGTCATGGGAAACCATGACCATCTATGGGGCCATCAGCCTCTTGTGGTTCGGCAAGGGGATGAGCACATTGCACAAAGAGCAAATGACATAGCACATCATGACAACGATCACACAAGCAGTTTTACCCTGGTTCAGGTCGTCGTGAGGCGTAAGACCCTACTCCTGATTTGGTGGATTGATTGTGGAATATGGTGGAGGCCCTATGGCAAGGTCGCCGTGGTCGAGAGCAACTACACACGTGCAAGCGTACATGGGTCCTAATCCTTTCTATGGTTGCCATGGCCCTCCTTTTATAGATCAAGGGGTCACCACAATTGCAAATCAGTCATTGTGTACTGATTAGATAGCGAACAGTGCTATCATACCTAACTCTGCAGATAGGTCAGGGTGCATTAAATGCGTGTCTCAGTGTCACATCAAAGTGTGCCCGGCAACCCTTGCCGTGTCGCTCTGACACCTTTTTGTCTGTTCGTGTCACACATTTCTGGACGGGTGTCATTTGGAGGTGATTTCCTTCGTAAGTGGCTGCCATGTGTCAAGAAACGGCCACCTAGTCACTTGGGGGCTTGACACTGCATCAATTGATGATTTGCTTCGCTGTGAGGTGGAGCGGCGGAGCCTTGGCATGGTGGTCCGTGCTTGGCATCCCCGACAAGTTTGCGGGGGTAGTCTTGAGACTTGTCTTTGGAGCAACCTCGACCTCGCCAGGCTCGCCTGCCCGGCAAGGAAGGATTTCCCTTAGTGGTGTCTTGCTTCTTTTGGCTTGACTTGGTATTTTTGATCCGCTCTCTGATCTCTCAAAGGGCTATATCTTCTGCTTGATCTCATCTTGGATGTTGCAACCTTGCTGGCTCGATGGGTTGCTGTCCATGCACAAGTCAGGGGAAAACATACACCCCTGTTTGTGTACCCCAAAATAGGATGAGTACGGATAAATCTATTTTCAAGTTTAGCACTAGTGTTGAAATAGCTTCCGCATAAGTTTTAGTTCTTTTTTTGTATAGAAGCATCATCGCAAGTCAAAGTTCCAACACAACTGAAGAAGTATTGGATAGTTTCTTTTCCTAAAACGTCCCTTGTCCCAAAACAAAAGTTTTAGCTTCAAGATTGCTAGATCATCCAATTTTAGGAGTTCGGCCATCATCTGTTTCTGCTATACCAAAGTCACTCATGATGATAAGTTCAAGCAAACAAAAGATCGACGGGAAAAGGCAAACGGAAAAGAAGGCAGATAAAAAGGCAAAATTTTTTGAAGTGGGGGAGATGAAAATCAGAGGCATATGACACATAAAGTAAATTGCAAGGAGTTGAGATTTGTGATTAGGAACCTGATAGATGCTGATGATGTCTCCCCGGCAACAATGCCAGAAATCCTTTTGAAGTGGCTTGAAACTACGTCGGTAATTCCCCAAAGAGGAAGGAATGTTGCAGCACGGCTACAGCACGTATTTCCCTCAGTTATGAAACCAAGGTTATCAATCCAGTAGAAGAACCAAGCAACAGTATGTAAACGGTACCTGCACACAAAAGAACAAATAATTGCAACCTGACATGTAATAGAGGTTGTCAATCCCTCTACGGTAAAAAGATAGATAAAATTGTGGTGGATTGGATAAATAGATTGCAAAAACACGAAATAAAATAAGTAAAGAAAAAGTGCAGCAAGGTATTTTTGGGTTTTTGGAAATATATATCTGAAAGCAATATGATAGAAGATAGATCCGGGGCCATAGATGTCACTAGTGGCTTCTCTCAAGAAAATATCATATGGTGGGTAAACAGATTACCGTTGGGAAATTGATAGAAGAGCAAATAATTATGATGATATCCAAGGCAATGATCATGTATATAGGCATCACATCCAATATTAGTAGACCAAAACAATTCTGCATCTACTACTATTACTACACATGTCGACCATTGTCCAGCATGCATCTAGTGTATTAAGTTCATGGAGAAACGGAGTAATGCAATAAGAATGATGAGATGATGTAGACAAGATCTATTCATGTAGGAATAGATCCCATCTTTTTATCCTTAATAGCAACTATACATGCGTGCCTCACTACGCCTTCTGTCATGAGGTGGGGACCCCGCAAGATCGAACCCATCACAAAGCACATCTTCCCACGACAAGAAAAATCAATGTAGTTGGCCTAACTAAACCAAAGATTCAGAGAATAAATGTGAGGATATAACAATCATGCATATAATAGATTAAATAAGACTCAAATTGTTAGGACCAAGAGTATATCGACCAGAGGGGGGTGAATGGGAAATTCAAAATATGTTTGGGAAGTTTTGAACATGTCTCAAACACAGTAGTGGAAATAAGATTAGTTAGATATGAACTCAATCAAGCATACTATTAAGGAACAAAACCATCGATGTAGGGTGCAATAATGGTTCGAGCATAGTATACAACAGGCTTGATGATAATGATGGCAACACAATATGCCAACAAATACAATATCATGACAGCGGGCTAGAGAAGGACTATGATCGATAGCATCAAGGAATAATCACACTGAGGTATATGTTCACAACACAGAATATGACAAGGACTAAGACCACATAACAAAATGAAGAAGGTGCAACATTGTGGGCATCGAACAATGAATGATGGGAATCACAGAAGAAATAAAAAAATGATATGCAACAAAGAATGAAATATCAGATAAACTATAGTCATAGAGCACGAGTGTAAACTGCTGAGAGTATTGTAGTGAATTAAAGTGAACCAGTGGTGCTCGATGGCGACAGAGAGATTTGGTAGACCAGTTCACTCTTATGCCTACGTCTGGTTGGAGGGGCTCTAACTTAACACAGAAGATAAACTGTCTTCACCCTATTCTCCTTCAACTCGAAGCTGATCAGACTCGAGTTGATTTCACTCGTGGTAGATACTTGTCAGCGATCTTCAAACCTTCGGTCGACCTTCGTGAACCACAATCACTCTTGGTTGCTGAAGATCTTGCTTGGTGAAGACAACAACTCTTCAACACTCGAGCCGACTCCTATCCATCTAGAGAGTGCACAGCTCTCAAGAGTAATAGGTACAAGAACTCTAACTTAGAACTACTGTGATGCTAAACCACTGTCTAAGTTTGGGCTCTTCATTTTGTCTCTCGGTGCATCTTAAAATGAAATCACTCAGAGAGGGGTTGCTCAAATCAATCTTCTTGGAAATCTCAAGCGGAGCAGCCAACGGACAATGTTGGAGCGGGGTGGCTATTTATAGCTGCAGCCTTCCCTGATGGAAATTACCAAATTGGACATGTGGAGCAGCCAATGGACAATCGACACGAGTCCAACATCGGAAATTTGAGCACAACGGTAACATTACTTGCGGAACACGTAATGCTAACTCCTAAGTCTGAAAGATATCTCCTGCAGCATGAGGAACAACGTATACTACTGCCAGATAATCATTCAGAGCATAACGAGGTTTCTCTCGTATCTTTCATAGGTTTTGGGCTAAGCATCACAACGGATCTAAGCTTCGAGAACCTATACCCCTCTTAATAGTACGGCGGTCCTATGACTTAGATGAACGAAAGAAGAACAACGAAATGAATACTACATCTTCACTTTGTCTTCGACTTCCATTCGCTGCAGTCAATTCGTCTACATATCTTCAACAGATGTAGCTCTTTCTTCTCTGCAACGCAGATATACTTCGGTGAAGTTCC
This sequence comes from Triticum dicoccoides, assembly GCF_002162155.2. Classification (NCBI taxonomy): domain Eukaryota; kingdom Viridiplantae; phylum Streptophyta; class Magnoliopsida; order Poales; family Poaceae; genus Triticum; species Triticum dicoccoides. The sequence continues at coordinate 171,083,520 of NC_041385.1, forward strand.
TCAAACTTGGCGCTGGAGACAACATTCTCTTCGGTTCCGTATGGACTATTTATCTCTGTATGCACTAGGAAACAAATCAGTCCATACATGTTTCTGTCAGCAATCTCCAAAACACAGGAGGGCAGATATTGCGCCAACAATCTCCCCCCTTTTGGATGATTGTTGATGAAACAGATCACATCGAAGGATATCTAATGAATGGAATGTGATGCGAAGGATAATGAAGGACGAGAGATAATTACGAAGATAAAACACACTCCTCCTAAAGATATGCATTATTTGAGTGCGTAGTTAAATAGGAAGGAAGCAAGGTGAATCTTCGTATGAGGGTCATGATGTATGATTTCATTCTTGACTTCTTTCAATGCACTTGACAGTGTATGAGGTAGTTCCTGTCACACAATCTTCGAAAATAATTAGATCTAATGAATACTTTGAATGATTTTTGACGATGGATATGACATGAAGGTTTTCTCTGAACACTATTTGAATCCACACGAGATGTAAGTTTCCTGCATGTTAGATATTCGAGAATGAACAGAAGAAGATAAACATGAGTGTATTGCTAGGAGTGGGTATGCTTCAGATGTGGTTTTCCTTAAATGAAGATGATATGAAGGCTATATACAAGGAAAAACACTTTGTCAGTCATAAAGATAGCTTTCAAGTCTTAAGAAATTCAGACTGAGACTGACTTTCTTTTCCTGCAAGGTTAGATAACGAAGGATAATAATCATAGCATATCCAACCATAATAAATATAGTTTCAAGGAGTAAAAAGTCTCTGATTAGAGAAGCATGATTTCCTGTCCTCCTTGTAGAACTTTTACTTTTCCTGCGCGATAAATAATTGTCGATGATAATCATTGCAAGGGAGAAAAACCTTTCGATAGCACCTGCAAATAGATAGTTGCAAGCAAATATTATTGTAGGGGGGGGGTTATTAACATTATATGGCAACCGAGTATTTCAACACCACAAGCGGTGTGTTTAGTTCATCAAGAAAGTTGTTTGAGGAAAACCAAAATGTTCGACTACGAAAAGCAAAAGGCAAATGAAAACACCCTGCAAATACCCAGAAAACATACGAGGAACTACTCGTCCGGAGTGTCCTCGGAATCAAAATTGGCACTGCTTGACGGATCAGAATCTGTAGAGTGAGGAATGGTCGAGGCTGAAGCATGTGTTGTAGCATGGGCTTCAGAGGAAATGGTGTGATAAGCATCTCGCTTGTAGATGAGTGTACCAGCTGTGTCTTTGATTTCGTCATTCTGTTCGACAAACAACAAGTCAGTAGATGCAGAACGCTGAGGGAGCACAGGGGTTTGCCTTCGGATGCGAGGAACGACAAATAATTCTAGGTAATCATAATCCTTCTTGATGCCCTTGGCAGCTAACTGCTTATGATGATAATGCTGCTTCAGAAGAGTCCAAGAGCTCTTCTTTGTTTCCTTCTCATGCAAAAGGGCTTGGTGAGCATAATTATGAAGTGAATTTAACTCAGTCATCAACTCCAGCTTTTCTTTTTGATCATGCTTGATGTGACTTTCCGAAGCATACTATGTGTGAATGCAAATTTCATACAGAGATGGATTTTCTTCACGAGGGATTTCAACCTTGGCTTTCTTAACTTTTGAAGCAGCCTCAGATGCAGAAGCAGTGCCAGCAACATCAATAGGTGCCTTTCCTTTGCCAATATTGTTCACCATACAGAGAGTGTCACGCACTGGTGTCATGAAAACTTTCAAAACATGAGGGGAGAAGAAATTTTCATGAATGAGCTGCTCAATTGCATACATGATTCAAGGAGCATATTGACGATGACACGTACTTGGGGTAGGGTCATAGGCCTGACCTAGATTCCCTTCCCAAGGACATAATACAAGAATCTAAGACCTATAAAGTTAAAAGGACGATACTGACTGGAATCCTCAAGAAGTGCAACCCACTCGACAAACAATTCCACTCGGATACTCCAATTCCACTCGACCGGTGTTATTTCACTGTGAAGACAAGAAACCACTCGGAAGACAGATGACCTAGGGTCACCCTCGAATGGCAACAATCATATATTCACTTTGTAGCCATTAAGGTCATTAATTACGGGCGTTACCAGTAACATTTAGGACTTAACTCTCATTGAACCCCTGTGTAACTAAGGGCTATGAGGGGCCGTCGCACTCTATATAAGCCACCCCTACCCTCTGGCACAAGGGTTCGCACCCCCTGTAACTTCAACACACTTCTATCGAGAAAGCCCCCCGAGGCACTGAGACATAGGGCTGTTACGTTCTCCGTGAGGGACCTGAACTCGTAAACCCGTGTGTGTAAAACCTCGCCATAGCTAGGGCCTGACCTCTACTCCTATGTACCCCCTACTTCTACTATCAGACTCACTCCCACGACAGTTGGCGCCCACCTTGGGGCTGGCCTCTTAGCGACTAACGGTGAGGTTGCAGTTTTTTGTTCTTCATCAACATGGTTTGTAGCGGAGGTTTGCCTTTGGGCTGCGAGATCCGTCTCGGCGCACTTGCCTTCATCGCCGATTACTTGGCCTGGCTCCAGGAGGCCCCCTTGACATCGATGCGCTCCCCGTCCGCGGGGCGATGCACTTCCGCACAAGTTCTTGCGGCATCCTTCCACGGCAACCGTCGTCCCAGTATTGGTCGGCTCCCGCGGCATCTTTGCTCCCTGCCACTCGCCGCCGCAAGCAATCTGTTTTCTCGCGGGTCCAGCGGTGGGTAAAGCACGCGGTGGCCCGTCAGTCGGCCACACCTCGGGTTGCGGCGATGGAGCCCGATGACTCCCTCTATGGCTTCTTCGACCTATCGACTGGCCATGCAGACACTCTTTTCGAGTGCGAAAGCAACGACCCTGCGGTGGAAGTTTTGATGGTCGACTCCCATCGTAGCCGCTAGGGTTTCCCCATGGCACAGGCGGCAGTGGCGGTCATGCGCGCAACAACGACGACTACTACCCCGAAGCTCTCATAGCGAAGCAGAGGGAGGAGTTGCAGCGTAGGCAAGATCAAGCCTCTGAAGCTCTCTAGATCCCCATCATTAGGAAGACCTTCGAGGCTCGAGCCTTGGAGGCTGCACGCGTTGCCACTCTAGCTGAACACACGCATCTGGAGAATCTTCGGCGAACACTCGACGACCGTGCCCGCAACCAGATTCGAAGTTCCAATCGACAACATCGGTAGCTGTTTGCGACTGAGACTAGAGATGATTGTCAGGTATTCCGTACTCCGATCCAGAATGTTGCAGCAGCTGCACATATAGTAGAGTCAATCCAGTCGTCGCGTTCTGAGGTTGGCAGAGGGTTACAACAGATACGAGCATTGCTCAAAGCGGCCGGGGAGCAGAACTCTGATGTTTCTCTATCGCGCAACAGGCTTCACAACAGATCAATTGTAGCAGATCATTCAGCACAAACCCCAAGGTCACCCCTACAGCGTGAAGGCCGTGGTTATCACCAGGACCAGCACCTGGACAGAGGCCATGTGCAGTTTGAGCCTCGATTCGACCGTGATGACTGTTGTCGAGTGTTTACACCCCCTCCGAGGTGTGGATCGTATGCACCCCAGTGGTATGATGTCATGCACTTGCACGGTGACGAGCGGAGAGTTCCACTCAACCCCCGAGAGTCTGGGTTTGACCCAAGATCATTACTTGTTCAGGGCTTAGTTGCAAGAGGCAGGGCTAACAGAGAAGTTTTGGATAGAGGTTTTCCAAGTGGGAATAGAGCATTCGTCTGTGGACTCGAGTGTTTCAGGAGGGCCATCCGAGCCGCTAAAATTCCTCCCAGCTTCAGATTGGCAGCAGGAGTAAGCAAGTCCACTAGCGAGTCGAAGCCAGACACTTGGTTGGAAGATTACCGAGTGGCCGTACAGATTGATGGGGGTAATGACGAGGTAGCCATGAAGCACCTGCCCCTGATGCTTGAGGGCTCGGCCAGAGCCTGGTTGAATCAGTTGGCCCTTGGTAGTATTTTCTGTTGGGAAGATTTTGCCCGAGTGTTCATCAAGACATTCGAGAGCACTTGCAACCATCTCGGTGGGCTGCCTGAGCTGCAACATTGTGTGCAAAATCATAATGAAACCCTGAGGGATTACATCCAGCGGTGGACTATGATAACCCGCAAGTATAGGGGATCAATTGTAGTCTCTTTCGATAAGTAAGAGTGTCGAACCCAACGAGGAGCTAAAGGTAGAAAAAATATTCCCTCAAGTTCTATCGACCACCAATACAACTCTACGCACGCTTGACGTTCGCTTTACCTAGAACAAGTATGACACTAGAAGTACTTTGTAGGTATTTTTGGATAGGTTTGCAAGATAATAAAGAGCGCATAAATAAAAAGTAGGGGCTGTTTAGATAAAGAAGCAATAAAGTTAATTTTAGTAGAGAGCTTTTTGTCATGAGAAAGTTATTTGTCCCTAGGCAATCGATAACTAAACCGGTAATCACTATTGCAATTTGATTTGAGGGAGATGCATAAGCTAACATACTTCCTATTACTGGATCATATGCACTTATGATTGGAACTCTAGAAAGCATCCGCAACTACTAAAGATCATTAAGGTAAAACCCAACCATAGCATTAAAGTATCAAGTCCTCTTTATTCCCATACGCCATGACCCACTTATCTGTGTTTGTGTTTCAGTCAGTCACGCAACGCAGACAATAAGCAAACCATGAACATATTGCAAACCCTACAGCGGGGACCCCTCAGGATTGCGCGACACAGAGAGCACCATATGGTAACACCAATAATAAAACAGGCAACTCAAACCAATCACGATCATTAATTAACCCATAGGACAAAACAGATCTACTCAAACATCATAGGATAGCCATACATCATTGAGAAATAATATATAGCGTTGAGCAGCATGTTTAAGTAGAGATTACAGCGGGTAAAAGAGGGGTTACACCGCTGCATAGAGGGGGGAAGAGTTGGTGATGAGGGCGGTGAAGTTGTTGGTGTAGATTGCGGTGATGATGATGGCCCCGGCGGTGTTCCGGCGCCACCATAAGCGAGGGGGAGTTGGTCTCCATGGCATGGGAGGGGCGAGAGCCCCTCCGAGATTGGATCTGTCTCTCTGTCACTCTTTGTTTCTGCGTTCCAGATTCTAGCCTTTCACCGTTTCTTATATTCCCAGAGATCCGTAGCTCTGATTGGGCTGAAATTTCAACACAATTTCTATCCGGATATTAGCTATGTTGCGGCGAAAGAAGGGCACCAACCGCCTTACGGGGTGTCCACAAGGGTCAGGGGCGCGCCCCCTGCCTCATGGGCCCCTCGAGCATCGTCTCGCGTTGATTCCACTTCCCAAAATTCATAAATATTCCAAAAATAATCTCTGTTAGTTTTTATCCCATTTGGACTCCGTTTGATATGGATTTTCGGCGAAACAAAAAACATGCAACAAACAAGAACTGGCACTGGATCAATATGTTAGTCCCAAAAATAGGATAAAAAGTTGCCAAAAGTATATGAAAGTTGTATAATATTGGCATGGAACAATCAAAATTATAGATACGACAGAGACTATCAGCATCCCCAAGCTTAATTCCTGCTCGTCCACAAGTAGGTAAATGATAAAATAGATAATTTTTGCTGTGGAATGCTACCTAGCATAATCTTGATCATGTAATCTAATCATGGCATGAATATTAAGACATGAGTGATTCAAAGCAATAGTCCATCATTTGACATAAATGAATTTAATACTCAGGCATCCCAACAAGCAATCATGTCTTTCAAAATATCAATGCTAAAGAACACTATCCCTACAAAATCATATAGTCGTGTATGCTCCCTTTTCTTAACACAAGGTACCCCTCATGCCCATCTCGGTGTCAGCCAAGCAATTGGTTCATACTTTTTAACACGCTTCAGCTTTTTCAACCCTCACACAATACATGAGAGCAAGCCATGGATATAGCACTACAGGTGGAATAGAGTATGATGGCGGAGGTTGTGTGGAGAAGACAAAAAGGGAGAAAGTATCACATCGATGCGGCTAATCCATGGGCTATGGAGATGCCCATCAATTGATGTCAATGCAAGGAGTAGGGATTGCCATGCAACGGATGCACTGGAGCTATAAGTGTATGAAAGCTCAAACTGAAACTAAGTGGGTGTGCATCCAACTTGCTTGCTCATGAGGACCTCGGGAATTTGAGGAAGCCCATCATCGGAATATACAAGCCAAGTTCTATAATGAAAAATTCCCACTAGTATATGAAAGTGAAAGCATAGGAGACTCTCTCTATGAAGAACATGGTGCTACTTTGAAGCACACGTGTGGTAAAAGGATAGTAGCATTTCCCCTTCTCTCTTTTTCTCTTTTTTTATTTTCTCTTTTTTGGTGGGATTCTTTGGCCTCTTTTATTTTTCATAAAGTACGGAGACTCATCCCAACTTGTGAGGGAATCATTTCTTCCATCATCCTTTCCTCGCATGGGACAATGCTCTAATAATGATGATCATCACACTTTATTTACTTACAACTCAATATTACAACTCGATATCTAGAACAAAGATATGACTCTATATGAATGCCTCCGGTGGTGTACCGGGATGTGCAATGATCTAGCATAGCAAAGATATCAAAAAACAGACAAGCCATGAAAACATCATGCTAGCTGTCTTACGATCATGCAAAGCAATATGACAATGAATGCTCAAGTCATGTATATGATGATGTTGCATGGCAATATATCTCGAAATGGCTATGGAAATGCCATAATAGGTAGGTATGGTGGCTGTTTTGAGGAAGATATAAGGAGGCTTATGTGTGATAGAGCGTATCGTATCACGGGGTTTGGATGCACCTGCGAAGTTTGCACCAACTCTCGAGGTGAGAAAGGGCAATGCACGGTACCAAAGAGGCTAGCAATGATGGAAGGGTAAGAGCGCTTATAATCCATGGAATCATATTAGTCATAAAGAACTCATATACTTATTGCAAAAGTTTATTGGCCCTCGAAGCAAAGTACTACTACGCATGCTCCTAGGGGGGAGGCTGGTAGGAGTTAACCATCGCGCCCCCCGACCTTCACGCAAAGATAAACAATCGAAATACAATGCACGCCAATTATGTTACATAGTTAGGAGACCATACGTGCATGCTTTGGGAATCACACACCTTAACACTAATATTCTTACTAAACACAACCATTTACTAGAACCTCCCACATATTATCATCTCTATATCACAAAACTATTATAAGGAATCAAACATATCATATTCAGTGATCTACAAGTTTTATGTAGGATTTTATGACTAACCATGTGAATGACCAATTCCTGTCATCTCTCTAAATAGATATAAGTGAAGCAAGAGAGTTTAATTCTTTCTACAAAAGATATGCCCACGCTCTAACAAATATAAGTGAAGCAAAAGAGCATTCTACAAATGGCGGTTTTCTATGTGAAGGGAAACATGCAATCCAAACTTCAAATGATATAAGTGAAGCACATGAATCATTCTATAAAGCCATACTCAACAGATATAAGTGACGTGCAATGAGCATTCTAGAAATCAACCATGGACTATCTCATACCAGCATGGTGCTTAAAAGAACAGTGAAAACTAAATGCAAAAGATGCTCCATGATTTGCACATATCGCATGAACTAAACGAATCCGAAAACATACCGATATTTGTTGAAGAAAGATGGGATGCCTTCCGGGGCATCCCCAAGCTTAGACGCTTGAGTCTTGTTGAATATTCACTTGGGGTGCCTTGGGCATCCCCAAGCTTGAGCTCTTGCCTATCCTCTTTTTCCTCATACCGAGACCTCCTTGATATTCGAACACTTCATCCACAGAAGACTCAACAGAAAACTCGGTAATATCCGTTAGTATAATAAAGAAAATCACTACTCTAAGTACTATTGAAAACCAATTCATATTTTGTTTTTGAATTTTAGCTACTGTAATAAAACTTTTCTATGGCTTAATCCACTGATAGAAATTGATAGTTTCATCAAAACAAGCAAACTATGCATCAAAAACAGAATCTGTCTTAAACAGGATAGTCTGTAGTAATATGAACATTCACCATACCTCTATTTCTCCAAAAATTCTTATAAAATTAGTAAAAATTTAAAAAATTATAGAAAGACATTGCAAAAAGTTTCATAACTGTTTGACGTTCCAGTAAAAAATGTAAAATCGCGCATTACAGCCAAAGTTTCTCTCCTGCACCGCACAAACCAACAACCATTGTAAACATCCTAAAGGCAAACCTTGGAACATTATTTTTATTATATAATGGAATTGTAAAAGGGGATAATTATTTTTTTGAAAAGTTCCTGTAATCAAGATTCACAAAGTTTCCGTGAGCATGAACAAAGTTCAAGGCTAGCTCCCACTTTAACAATGCTCGTCTTTCTCACTTTCGCTTTTCTTTTTGAAAAATTTTTGGGTTCCCCTCTTTATTTTTTTGTTTTTAAACTTAATGAAAGAACACAACAGAAATAAATGACTCTCTAAAACTTCCGGGTTGTCTCCCTGGCAGCGCTTTCTTTAAAGCCATTAAGCTAGGCATATAGTGCTCAAGTAATGGATCCACCCGGATCCCAAGGTATATCAAAGCCAATTTTAATTAACAATGATTTGTAATTTAGTAGTGAGCACAAATTAACATATATCAAGCAACAACGAAGTCTAACTCTCTTCCTATGCATCGGCATGTCATAAAAGAACAATTCATGCACACAAAGTAAAGGACAATGCATAGTATAAACAATTTCTTGCAATTTTATCATATTGGAAACATGGAGAGGCGGAGATGTAGTTCCTCCCTCATAATAATTGTAAGTAGGAGCATCAAGCACATGCATATCACATTCATCAAAATTATCGTGTGCAACGGTAAAATGCAACCCATCAACATAATCCTTAATAAGAGCAAACTTCTCCGATATAGTGTAGTTTGGAGAATTCAAAAAGATAATAGGACTATTATGTGTGGGTGCAATAGCAACAATTTCATGTTTAACATAAGGAACTATAGCAAGTTCATCTCCATAAGCATCATTCATATTGGCATCATGGCCACAAGCATAGTAAGCATCATCAAAAAGGGGTATTTCAAGAGAATCAATGGGATCATAACAATCATCTTTCGATAAGCACGAAGGGGAATTAAACAATGTATGAGTTGAAGAGTTACTCTCATTAGAAGGTGGGCACAGGTAGCTAATCCGCTCTTCCTCCTTTTGTTCTTTTCTCTCCTCATCATCTTTTTCATCCAATGAGCCCACAGTTTCATCAATTCCTTCTTCCATAGACTCCTGCAAAATATTAGTCTCTTCTTGGACAGCGGAGACTTCCTCGATAAATGCATCAATATCGGCATTATATTCATAATTCTCATATCAATATTTAAGTATAGAAAAATTTTCAAATCTGTAAACAGCATCATCCATATTTTCACACTTTTTAAACAAAGATTCAGTTTCATAAGCGCCCATAAAAGCAACGAATTCTTCTATTTGTTCCACATCGTAGTAATCATATATACCATTAGCATAAGAAGCCAAGGTTTTATTATCATTAAATTTGCGTGAAAAGGAAAGGTGTGGAGCCTTCATCCTACAACAATAAGTATAATCATATCTCAAGCATAGTTGATGAGCATACCAATGCAACATATGAATTTGATCCCATAATAGTTTCCCTTTTTGAGTTAAGCGATAATCCCTAAAGTATTCAGGTTGATCCAACGTATCTCCCATTATATAATTGAATGGGGTTTTCTCAGGATTATCAAAGTAGTACATAATATCTTTCACATAATGAGCATCAAGGGTTTTAGGAGGTTCCCCATCTCCATGAGTAGCAAGTACACCTATTTGTTTTTTGGTATTTCGTGATCCATATCCATAACTAAAGATGGGGAACAACTTAGAACAGGAAATAAAAACTACTTAGTGATAAAGCAAACAAGCACACACGAGAATATTCACCCCACGCTATAACTCCCCGGCAACGGCGCCAGAAAAAGGTCATGATAACCCACAAGTATAGGGGATCAATTGTAGCCTCTTTCGATAAGTAAGAGTGTCGAACCCAACGGGGAGCTAAAGGTAGAACAAATATCCCCTCAAGTTCTATCGACCACCGATACAACTCTACGCACGCTTGACGTTCGCTTTACCTAGAACAAGTATGAAACTAGAAGTACTTTGTAGGTATTTTTGGATAGGTTTGCAAGATAATAAAGAGCGCGTAAATAAAAAGTAGGGGCTGTTTAGATAAAGAAGCAATAAAGTTAATTTTAGTAGAGAGCTTTTTGTCACGAGAAAGTTATTTGTCCCTAGGCAATCGATAACTAAACCGGTAATCACTATTGCAATTTTATTTGAGGGAGAGGCATAAGCTAACATACTTTCTCTTATTGGATCATATGCACTTATGATTGGAACTCTAGCAAGCATCGCAACTACTAAATATCATTAAGGTAAAACGCAACCATAGCAATAAAGTATCAAGTCCTCTTTATTCCCATACGCCATGACCCACTTATCCGTGCTTGTGTTTCAGTCACTCATGCAACACAGACAATAAGCAAACCATGAACATATTGCAAACCCTACAACAGGGATCCCTCACGCTTGCGCGACACGGAGAGAACCATAGGACAACACCAATAATAAAACATGCAACTCAAACCAATCACGATCATCAATTAACCCATAGGACAAAGCAGATCTACTCAAACATCATAGGATAGCCATACATCATTGAGAAATAATATATAGCATTGAGAACCATGTGTAAAAGAGGGGTTATGCCGCTGCATAGAGGGGGGAAGAGTTGGTGATGAGGGCGGTGAAGTTGTTGGTGTAGATTGCGGTGATGATGATGGCCCCGGCGGCGTTCCGACGCCACCGAAAGCGAGGGGGAGAGAGCCCCCCTCCTTCTTATTCTTCATTGGTCTTCTCCCTAGGTGGGAGAAGGGTTCTCCCTCTGGTCCTTGGTCTCCATGGCATGGGAGGGGCAAGAGCCCCTCCGAGATAGGATCTGTCTCTCTGTTTCTGCGTTCCAGATTCTGGCCTTTCAACGTTTCTTATATTCCCGGAGATCCGTAACTCCGATTGGGCTGAATTTTTAACATGATTTCTATCCGTATATTAGCTTTCTTGCGGCGAAAGAAGGGCACCAACCGCCTTACGGGGTTTCCACGAGGGTCAGGGGCACGCCCCCTGCCTCGTGGGCCCCTCGAGCATCGTCTCGCGTTGATTCCACTCCCCAAAATTCATAAATATTCCAAAAATAATCTCCGTCAGTTTTTATCCCGTTTGGACTCTGTTTGATATGGATTTTCTGCGAAACAAAAAACATGCAACAAACAGGAACTGGCACTGGGCACTGGATCAATATGTTAGTCCCAAAAATAGTATAAAAAGTTGCCAAAAGTATATGAAAGTTGTATAATATTGGCATGTAACAATCAAAAATTATAGATACGATGGTGTATCAGCCTACTCTTCACCACATGGTGGAGAATGTTTCTGAGCATACATCCGTTTGTGCCTTCAAGGGGGGCGTCTAGTACGGAGTGCTCACGTTAAAATCTTGTTGCTCTGGACCCTTGGCTTTAAATCGGATGATGGAAATCGCCACTCGGTATGCCAATGGTGAAGAAGAGGCCCGACTCAGAAATGGCAAGGGGAAAACAGTCGACCCATAGGCTGGTGGTGGAAATCCCGGTCAGAAGCAGAAACGTAAAGCTGAAGCCTCAGGTCAGGCAAAGGCCGCAGTGGTGAATACCCAAGGAAAATTCAAGGGAAATCCCAAGGGGAAATGGATGGCTAAGAAGTTCAAAGATTAGTTGGGACAGGACATCCTAGATTTACCGTGTCACGTTCACACGAAGAAATATGAAGAAGGTAACTTGATTCTACCAAGCATACCACTCGATAGTGCATGCTCCTGATTCAGCAGTTGCGAGAGGGTCCGTCTAGTGAGAAGGACTCTGATATGGAAGCAGATGAAATGAAAGATGATGGTTACCCAAAGGTCAATGCTACCTTGGTGATTTTGCTGACATTGAAAGCAAGAGTCGACTGAAAGTCATAAACAGAGAGGTGAACTTGGTTGCTCCAGCAACTACGACGTACCTCAAGTGGTCAAAGACTCCTACCACCTTTGATCAGTTGGATCACCCAGCTCATGTCATTACCCCCGGGCGGCAAGCTTTGATAGTCGACCCAGTTGTTGCGGGCACCCGACTGACTAAGGTTCTCATGGATGGTGGCAGTAGTTTAAACATCTTGTATGCTGAGACCCTCCAAGGAATGGGCATTCCAATGTCCCAACTCAGTGAAAGCAACATGCAATTCCATGGAGTCATCCCTGGAAAGAAGGCAAAGTCACTCGGACAGATTGCTTTAGATGTAGTTTTTGGTGATCCCAAAAATTTCCGCAAAAAAAAGTTGATGTTCGAAGTGATGGATTTCCAAAGTGTGTATCATGCCATTCTAGGCAGGCCAACATATGCTTGTTTCATGGCTCGACCATGTTACGTGTACCTCAAGTTGTAGATGACACGGCCCAAAGGTGTGATCACAGTCACTGGGAATAGGCAAAGAGCAGAAGAATGTCTCCAGAAGGGGTCCAAGATCGCTGACGAATAAATAGAAGTGGTTGAAATGGAGTAATATCAGAGGAATACTGATCCGAGTGATTTGTTGCACTCCAAGAAACCCGTTTTTGAGTCTGCATTTCAGTTAGCAGGAGAGACTAAACCAGTTCATATTCACCCAGATGATCCTACAGCTGCTCCGACTCACATTTCAACAACACTAGACAGCAAATAGGAGGTCGTGCTCATCTAGTTCCTCCGTGAGAACTGGGACATCTTTGCATGGAAACCATCAGACATGCCGGGTGTACCCAGGGGACTGGCTGACCACCGTTTGCGCGTCGACCCAAAGGTCAAACCTATCAAGGAACATCTTCATCGGTCCACTGCAGAGAAAAGGAAGGCGATTGGCGAAGAGGTGGCTTGGCTCCTGGAAGTAGAGTTCATCTGTGAGATATACCACTCCGAGTGACTCGCCAACGTCCTCATGGTTCCAAAGAAGGATAAATCACTTCGCATGTGCATTGACTTGAAGCATCTCAATCGGGCCTGCCCGAAAGATCAATTTCCACTCCCTCACATCGATCAGATAGTTGACTCGACCGCGGGAGGTGAGCGTTTGTATTTTCTTGATGCATATTACGGATACCATCAGATCCATCTGTTTTGTCCAGATGAAATAAAAACAGCTTTCATCACCCACATTCGGGTGTTTTTTCTATGTTACCATGCCTTTCGGTCTCAAGAACGCCGGGGCCACATTCATGCACATGATCCAGAAGTGCCTGCTCACTCAGATCAGTCGGAATGTGGAGGTGTATATGGATGACATTGTAGTGAAGTCACGCAAGAGTTCTGACCTGCTGACCGATCTTGCCAAAACTTTCCCCAATCTGAGAAGATATGATATAAAGTTGAATCCGACCAAGTGCACATTCAGAGTACCAGGAGGAAAGTTACTCGGTTTCCTCATTTCCGAACGAGGGACAGATGCAAATCCCGAGAAAGTTGGTGCAATTCTCTGAATGAAACGCCCCATGTGTGTGCATGACGTCCAGAAGCTTACATGATGTTTTGCTGCATTGAGTCAATTCTTTTCATGTCTTGGGGAGAAGGCACTGCCTCTCTACTGACTGATGAAGAAATCTGATACGTTCGAGTGGACTCCCGAAGCTGAAGCAGTATTTGTGGAGGTCAAAGCCCTGCTTTCCACCCAGCCGGTGCTTGCTGCTCTGATCAGCAAAGAGCCTTTACTATTGTATATTGCGGCCACTGGTCAAGTTGTTAACACAGTGCTTACAGTCGAATGAGAACAAGAGGTCAAGGCCTATAAAGTTTAGCGCCCAGTGTATTATATCTCTGAAGTCTTGACTCCATCCAAGCAGAGGTACCCCCATTAGCAGAAGCTTGCCTATGGAATTTTCTTGACTGTGAACAAAGTTGCACATTATTTCCAAGACCACTCAATTTCAGTCGTCAGCGATGCTCCATTGTCTGAGATCATGAACAATCGAGATGCAAATGGTTGAGTGGCAAAGTGGGCAATAGAGCTCCTCCCTCTGGATATCAAGTTTGAAGCGAAGAAGGCGATCAAATCTGAAGCACTCGTGGATTTCTTGGCCGAGTGGATTGAGCAGCAACAACTGACTCAAGTTCACTCGAAACACTGGACTATGTTCTTCGATGGGTCCAATATGTTGAATGGTTCTCGTGCTGGAGTAGTTCTGGTATCTCCAAGAGGCGACAAGCTCAAGTACGTCCTCTAGATTCATTTTTATTCGTCCAATAAGCTGAGTATGAAGCACTTCTCTATGGGTTGCGTATGCCCATCTGTCAGGACCCCGATCCTAAGTCACACCGATCTAGCATGTAACACATCATATCACTTTGCGGCCTCACGCACGGTATTCCCACGGGTGCCACCTTACCTGGCCCGGGACCGTTTGCGCCTTTTGGCTCACGTATATGATGGTGCCGCTAGCATCCATATGACAAAGAACCCGGGCTGACATGGCTAGTCGTGAACCCAAAGTGGCACTAACTTACAGGGACAGGCATACATGACCCAACAACGAACGTGTTGGTCATCAGCGAGTGAATCCGGGCTATAGCAACTGGGCTAGCAGGACTCCGGTAAACCGGGCTGTAGCAGGCTAATAGGACTCCGGTAGACACCGCATGACATTTCCCCGAAGGGACAGACACAAGAACGAAGAAGGACACATTTCGGCCAGCCTAAGTGTTCCGGAGCAGTAGCAAGCTACCAGGGCTCAGTGGAAGCACTAGGAGACATTTCTCGGTAAGAGAGGCTACCAAGGATAAACAACTAGATAGTCAGATCCCACACATACCAAGCATTTCAATAACGTACACACAATATGCTCGATATGTGCAAATACAACATGGCATCACGACATGACTCTATGACTCAAGTATTTTATTCGATAGGCTCCGAGGAGCGAGATATTACAAGCATGAGTCTCATGACCCAACATTCAGAGCAAACAAGTCAAGCACAAGCGGAAGCTTAACATGTCTGAGTACAGACATCTACAAAAGAAAAAGGCTGAGAAGCCTGACTGTCTACCAGATCCTGCCGAGGGAACAAGATCGTAGTTGAGGTAACAAGCTAAACGTCGAAGTCCACGTGGAACTACTAGCGAGACTGAATCTCTCTGCAAAAACATAAATTAAGCAACGTGAGTAAAAATGTACCCAGCAAGACTTACATCAGAACTAACTACATATGCATCATTATCAACAAAGGGGATGGTGGGGTTTAACTGCAGCAAGCCAGCTTTGACTCGGTGGCTATCCTGACCTACGACTACGAGTAACTCTTTTGAGGTGGCGCACAGGAGTCCACATATTCAGCATATCAATACACCACTATGGATCCGCTCCCATCTCCCTACGAGAACGCCATCCATAGCACTCACGCTTATCTTGCGTATTTAGAGTATCCACTTTCACTTGTCTATGAACTGTACAGGAAACCCAGAAGTCCTTTACCGCGGACACGGCTATTCGAATAGATCATATTAACCCTGCAGGGGTGTACTTCTTCACACACGCTCTCGCCACTTACCGCCATGTACACCTCGTGTATCTCGGCAACCTTCAAGCGGAAGCCTGGCGAGGGAGTCGGACACGACCTGACTAACCACACAAGTCTCTCGTCCAGGTTTATCGCCTATTCGGGTTCCATCCGCAAGGAGATCCGGCCGGGGTGTCGCTCACGGCCCCAAACGATGTGAGCAGGGTTCCCAAGCCCACCATCCAGGTGCCACTTGGTACACCGTGCCACTGTGCCTAGTCTGTCCCAAGCCCACCTGTACCGGGTGCCACTTGGTAGACTACTAGCACTACCTACGAACACCAGAAACTAGTTGCAACTCCGGGAAAGAGATCAAGTTGATTAATAAGCCGAGAGGGGCCGAGTTACCGGAACCCAATGTGTGGTAGTAGCTGTTCATGGATCACAAACACAGAACTCAGTTCCTGAGGACAGTTTCAATGAGACAATCCACCATGTACTCCTACATGGCCTCTCACCGCTACCTTTACAAAATCGTGTTCACACACTTAGCTTACACACAGTAGGACATGTTCACACACCTCCAATTCATCCCCGATGAATCAGACCTGACTCAACTCTAAGCAGTAGCAGGCATGACAAACAAACATGAATGAGTAGGCACATCAGGGCTCAAACAAATCCTACTCATGCTAGTGGGTTTCATCTATTTACTGTGGCAATGACAGGTCATGCAGAGGAAAAGGGGTTCAACTACCGCAGCATGTAACAGTTGAATCGGTGTTGTCCTAATGCAGTAAAAGAGAGCAGGAGGGAGAGAGTGGGATTGTATCAGAAAGAACAAGGAGGTTTTGCTTGCCTGGCACTTCTGAAGATAGTATAGTTCTTCATCGGTGTCATCGAACTCATTGTCGGAACCACGTCTATCGAGAGGGGACAAACACCGGCAAACAAGGAAGAACACAATCAATGCAATGCACAATATGATGCATGATCATGACATGGAAATATGCTATGGTTTGAGCTAATGCAACTAGCAACAAGTTAAATGAAGTTGATTTGAATCCAAGATTCAAATCTAAACTCCATATGTGAAGGTTTAAATGCCATTATATGATTTGTGCTAAACAGCAGCTATAATTTGTTCTAACATGCATGAAAACAGTACAGATGGATAGATTGGATTTTTCTGATCATTTTTCATATATAAATTATTTAATTTGGAGTTACGGTTGATTTTATATGATTTTTAGAAGTTTTGGGCATTTTCTGAAAATAATAAATCATTTCTGATTTATTAAAATCCGAGAAACAAATACTGCGTCAGCATGACGTATTACTGACGTCAGCAGGTCAACGGGCGGCCCAGGTCAAACTGACCGGTGGGCCCCGAGTGTCAGTGTCTAACTAAACTAACCTAGCTTAGTTAATACTAACCTAACTTAATTAGCCGGGCGGGGCCCGCATGTCAGTGGCTCTGGGGAAGTCAAACTGGGTCAACCCGGGTCAAACTCGCCGGAGTTGACTCGGGGCTCGTTGCCGGTAAGGCCGGAGACGGCGGAGGGGCTTCAGAAATCGCCCACAGGGCATCATTTCGAGCGTGGTTAGTTGCATTCGAACGCACGCAGTGGCGCGCGTCGAACGGTGGTGGTGGGAGGTGCTGGAGTGGCCGAGAATGACGACGGCGAGCACGTCCACGGCGGCCGGAGTTCGAGCGACCATGGGTTTGATGCTGCAGAGAGAAAGCGGGCTAGTTTTTGCACTAGGCATGCTCTACGGGGAACTACGAATGCGTAGGGCTCGCCGTGGTGACCAAATCGTCACCGGAGCTACGCCGGCGGCGAGCTCAGGCGGAGACTTGCTACGGCCATCTACGAAACAACGGCTATGGTGAGCGCAAGCCACAGGGTTAGGGGGAAAACGTGTAGGAGCTCACGGTGGGTTGGATGATGTAGAAAGCGAGCTCGGGGAGGCGAATACGGCGGCGAATCGACGGGCGCGGCCTCTAGCGACCGAGGAGGAATAAGGTGGAGTAGCCGGTGATGCAGGTCGTCCCAGCGCTTGGGGCCAGGGTGGGGCGAAGCAGCGGTCGTCGGGGGTTCTTGCGGACTCAGAGGGGCGGTGAGGGGAGCACGGGGGGCGCGGCTATGGCGGCAGCGAGCTTAAGCATGCGTCGGCCATGGGGTCAGGGGGGGTGAAGGAGAGAGCAGAGGGGGGGGGATAGAGGCCGGATCGATCGGGATGACACCGAGGAGAAGATCTGCAGCGTTGCGCTGTCCCGGGGATGCAGGCAGGCAGGTGGCGTGGCAGCACGGCTGTGCGCGCGCGTCGGGCACACGCTCGGCGTCCGACTGGCACGGTGGAGACGATGACTGGCAGTTGGGCCAGTGGGCCGCACCGCAGGGCTGGTAAGTGGCCAGGTATTCTCTCTCTCTCTCTCTTTCTAATTCCATTTGTTTCTGCTTTCTAATTTTCCAGTTTGTTTTTGATTCAGTTTTAAAAACCAAATCAATTTTAGAAATCCTGAAAATATTCCTGAGTACTTTCTGAATTATTTTAGTGTCCCACAAATAATTCCAACATTATTTGAGCATTTAAATAATTTATAGTGTTTAAATGCCCAAAGTCAAATACAATATGATTTAATTCATTGACCAAATATGTCATGGAAAAATGTGCAACACCACCGGTTAAGGTTTCTAGCATTTTCTAGAAATGATGAACATTTTTGAAAGCCAATTGGATTCACTGGGAATATTTTTAGGTTGAACCTATTTGAATTCCATTTGGTACTAGGGTTTGGACAAACCCATTTCAAGTTTCTTTCAAAGTTTAACATGATGCACACATGAAGTTAGCCTAGTGCAATGCCAGAAGCTAGGGATGTGACAACTCACCCCTACTAAACAAGAATCTCGTCCCGAGATTCAAGCGTAGGGTAAGATGAAGGGGGAACGCAAACTAATACAATCTTCACGATCCAGGTTGCACTTCGTAGGGGTGTTGATTCGATCACCATCTTTGACTCGATGTCTTCCTCTGAGAACTCTAACATGACAAGAAGAGGAAAGGAAAAATCTAGAAGAATTGATCTTCTCGAAGACCGAACCACTCAGGATCAACTCATGGGATGAGACATAGCAACATCTCTCGAACTGAGACACGAAGCACACATCTAGAGGGATGGAGTGGAACAGATGACGAGGTTTCACTAGGTAGACAACAATTCCACACCTAAGAGGGTGGTGAACGGTTGTCAACATAGCGAGGAGTTGAGTTACCATGATACCACAATGAGACACCTTAGGGATGGTGACTCGTAGATATATCCCCTTAGGTGGCGAAAAGAATTACTTTTGATTCAGAGATCATTGAAACTCTTTATACCAGCCTAAGGCAATTCTCGAGCGATCGTTTGGAGGGGTTCGGTAGAATGGCATACCCGAATTAGAATGATGATGTGTATTACCTTGTTGAAAACAACACAAGGGATGATTTTAGTAACTGGGGAGAAGCTCAACAGTGGAGAGTGAGTCCACTGTTTGAAAAGTTATAGCATAACTGAGGACACTGAGAGCAATCCCATTTAGTGCCGATGATAACACCTAGCGCTTGAGCATGCTCTCAAGAACTTGAGCATTTCCATATCCATCAAGGTTTTACCAATATCCGTGTCAAGGATCCAGGCAACACAACGTACTACCATGATGAATACCGGTGGAAGAGATGCAGATGCAAAGGAAGATAACACCGTCTCAGATTTCACCTTGGCGGGGCCAAGGAAACAAAATCTGGATGATTGACCGAGAGACATTTAGCACTCTGCTTCTAATGTTCTCCTTGATGTGCTAGCGTAACCCATTCATAGATATGGTTTGATATCTAGAACATCAAGTAAAAGGTCAGACTTCGGGAGCACAAGAATCCATAAGGGACAACTAGGGAGTAAATCCTACGAAATCCTTATGGGGAGGTGGCCAACTTCCTCAATCAAGATACTACAACAATAGGTCTTCCGGCTGGGTGTGTTGGCTACGACATCCACTTTACCGGGTTACAGAGAGACCAATATAATAGTTCTTGGGAATTGTTCCAACCATCATATCTGCCTGAGATTCAGATCTGGTTGGTGTCACGATATTCCAGACTCACATGTCTGAAAAGAAGAGTTGCAACACAAGTCGACGAGATAACGTTGCGAGATTCTCGGGAGATGAACTAGGATAGCAAGCTCCAGAACATGATCTGGTTCTGCTACAAACCTGTGAACACACTGTCCAAGACAAGCATGACCACATAGTAGTCTTGTAATAAAACACTACCGAGTTCAGGTTGGGGAACCATCATCGAGGATAACGAAGTCCTATCATAAGTCATGATTCTTAAGAAGGAACTTCTTCTCCTTGAACAAATCAATCAGTGGCTTGGTGTGCTAGGAAACACATATAGAATGGAGGCGGCCAACCTATCAAACCATAGAGTACTTCGCACGTGCATGACTAACTTGGGGCGATTCCAGAGGAAGCAACATTGACTTCCTCGAATTCACGGTGACAACTTGCATTAGATGCACATGAATTAAAGGGAGTCACTTCTTTCATCCAAACATATGCTTCATGAACGGAACATGAAGATAATGCATATATAAGTTTCCAACACTAGCTTAATGTTCAACAAAATTATGGAGAAGACAAGGATGTTGTCGATGGGCTCAACAACAATTCATCCAGGTTTCCATAAAAATGGAATTCCGTAATGATGAGAACAAGTGATAGTATTGGTCAGACCCAAGATATAATGGTGTATGCTCGGGGAAACAACCACGAGTAAGACAAAATTACGAATATCGTTGGTTCTGATTTGATTTGGCAATAACCCATACCCAAATCAAAGATTGGACAAGATGATAGATCCATTAACTGATCACAAGGGTCAATCAATGAAAATACCATCTTCCTTCAATACGCACACACAAGGATATCCCTTGGAATGAACTGAGTTGGACATGTTTTTATCTTCCAACTCTCCAAGTTGTTGTTTAGCTTAACCAACTAGCTCAGGGGTATCCCACACAAATTCTTGGAGAATGGGTGGTTTGGAGGAAAACCAACATGATCACGAACTCAACATAGCGGTCAGGTGACGACCTGGTGATACTTCCGAGAAGATATTCAGAAAATCACGAACCACCGGTATGTTACTAAGCTCGGGAACAATCTTGCTTTTCAGAGCAAGACGATGTGCTCAAAAGAGCGAGGAACCGATACGATCCTGACTCATTGATCGAGGAGTGCACCTGGAATAAGGACTAGGTAGCACGATCAACCTTAGGGCGATGATTCAAAAATCAACACGCTGAGAATGAGGTTATTGTCTAGAAGTATTGATTTCACACATCACGATTCACTTGTCGGCATTCCGGTTGGAACAACACGGGAGCCGAGAAATGAATAATGAGGGCGAGAAGTATCACTGTATCAAGAGTTCATAGGATGGTGTGCAATTCCCATGACATTCCTGATGTAAAGATGGTAATACTCCAAGGTAGGACAGAACAAGAGCTAGATTAGCATTTTGATTTATGGAATACAACTTCTTCGACCCAATCCTAGATATGGATGAGGTACTGGAGTTTGTTTCTCCTAGTCATTCCGGAATAGAATGGCTTGACGGACCACAAGAGTAACAAGCATCGGTGAAGAAATGCATACATACTCTTGACTATCAATTGATAGACGAAGGTCAGAAGACAACTAAAGAGGGACAACCCAAAAGAACATACGATTTTCTGAGCTGTGGATGCACAGATTAGTATGCCGAGCAAACCTCAACATTTTTCTTCCGGATAACCCATGCGGAGAAGGTAGGACTGGCAGAGTCACGATATAGAATGGAGAACTCATCGAGAGCACTCATGTTGTGATCTTTTGATCCAACAAACATCTGCCGTAAGTGGTTCATAGTATTTGGAAGAAGGAAATACCACGGACCTCGAGGACTAATGCAAAGGTTACTAATATCCTAAAGGAACTAGCAAACACTAACAACACGAGGTAAGTAGAGTGAATCTTGGGTCACGAACCCAGGAATAGAATGCCTACTAACTAAGTGGCATCACGGGATGCTTTCGAGAATGATGGCCAGAATCATCACACTGGGAACACAAAACATGGCTAAGTTACTAGGTGATACTCTAGACACCTAGGGTCATAATACTAGCTCCATCATATGTCGAGGCAACAGACTACCTCAACTCAACAATTTAGTGTGGCTAACCTGGCCTAAAAAGACATTGGAACGAAAAGAAGGGATTTGCAAATGCATCAGATTATTTTAGAAACCTGGGATGACTCGGACAGCATAACGGCTGTAAATGCTCAAAAGATTTGAGACATCCTGCAAAATGGTGGCATAACCACTCGAACATCATAATATCGAGGTTCTGAGATCAACTATGAACATACGGAAGTAGTAGGAACTGAACTCAAGCTTAGAACCATCAATCCTATAGGTCTATGGATTAGTAACACGTGATCCTGATAGAAAGAAGAGATAGCCTAGTTCCTTAATCCCGTAGGAAAGATAAGATGACTCGGATCAGAAGGCATCAGGTATAAGGAGTAAAAAGAGCCTTACGTTCCATCCCACAATCAATTCCCTTATATAACTAAAGAATTTCTAGACTCAACTTCGACCAGTTTGGCTTGGTAATCCTACAGGCAGTCAAGCTCTGATACCAAAGCTGTCAGGACCCCGATCCTAAGTCACACCGATCTAGCATGTAACACATCATATCACTTTGCGGCCTCACGCACGGTATTCCCACGGGTGCCACCTTACCTGGCCCGGGACCGTTTGCGCCTTTTGGCTCACGTATATGATGGTGCCGCTAGCATCCATATGACAAAGAACCCGGGCTGACATGGCTAGTCGTGAACCCAAAGTGTCACTAACTTACAGGGACAGACATACATGACCCAACAACGAACGTGTCGGTCATCAGCGAGTGAATCCGGGCTATAGCAACTGGGCTAGCAGGATTCCGGTAAACCGGGCTGTAGCAGGCTAATAGGACTTCGATAGACACCGCATGACATTTCCCCGAAGGGATAGACACAGGAACGAAGAAGGACACATGCCGGCCAGCCTAAGTGTTCTGGAGCAGTAGCAAGCTACCAGGGCTTAGTGGAAGCACTAGGAGACATTTCTCAGTAAGAGAGGCCACCAAGGATAAACAACTAGATAGTCAGATCCCACACATACCAAGCATTTCAATAACATACACACAATATGCTCGATATGTGCAAATACAACATGGCATCACAACATGACTCTACGACTCAAGTATTTTATTCGATAGGCTCCGAGGAGCGACATATTACAAGGATGAGTCTCATGACCCAACATTCAGAGCAAACAAGTCAAGCACAAGCGGAAGCTTAACATGTCTGAGTACAGACATCTACAAAAGAAAAAGGCTGAGAAGCCTGACTGTCTACCAGATCCTACCGAGGGCACAAGATCGTAGCTGAGGTAACAAGATAAACATCGAAGTCCACGTGGAACTACTAGCGAGACTGAAGTCTCTCTGCAAAAACATAAATTAAGCAACGTGAGTACAAATGTACCCAGCAAGACGTACATCAGAACTAACTACATATGCATCATTATCAACAAAGGGGATGGTGGGGTTTAACTGCAGCAAGCCAGCTTTGACTCGGTGGCTATCCTGAACTACGACTGCGAGTAACTCTTTTGAGGTGGCGCACACAAGTCCACATATTCACCATATCAATACACCACAATGGATCCACCCCATCTCTGTACGAGAACGCCATCCATAGAACTCACGCTTATCTTGCGTATTTTAGAGTATCCACTTTCACTTGTCTATGAACTGTACAGGCAACCCAGAAGTCCTTTACCGCGGACACGACTATTCGAATAGATCATATTAACCCTACAGGGGTGTACTTCTTCACACACGCTCTCGCCACTTACCGCCATGTACACCTCGTTTATCTCGGCAACCTTCAAGCGGAAGCCTGGCGAGGGAGTCGGCCACGACCTGACTAACCACACAAGTCTCTCGTCCAGGTTTATCACCTATTCGGGTTCCATCCGCAAGGAGATCCGGCCGGGGTGTCGCTCACGGCCCCAAACGATGTGAGCAGGGCCCAAGCCCACCATCCGGGTGCCACTTGGTACATCGTGCCACTGTGCCTAGTCTGTCCCAAGCCCACCTGTACCGGGTGCCACTTGGTAGACTACTAGCACTACCTACAAACACCAGAAACTAGTTGCAACTCCTGGAAAGAGATCAAGTTAATTAATAAGCCGAGAGGGGCCGAGTTACCGGAACCCAATGTGTGGTAGTAGCTGTTCATGGATCACAAACACAGAACTCAGTTCCTGAGGACGGTTTTAATGAGACAACCCACCATGTACTCCTACATGGCCTCTCACCGCTACCTTTACCAAATCATGTTCACACACTTAGCTTACACACAGTAGGACATGTTCACACACCTCCAATTCATCCCCGATGAATCAGACCTGACTCAACTCTAAGAAGTAGCAGGCATGACAAACAAACATGAATGAGTAGGCACATTAGGGCTCAAGCAAATCCTACTCATGCTAGTGGGTTTCATCTATTTACTGTGGCAATGACATGTCATGCAGAGGAAAAGGGGTTCAACTACCGCAGCATGTAACAGTTGAATCGATGTTGTCCTAATGCAGTAAAAGAGAGCAGGAGCGAGAGAGTGGGATTGTATCGGAAAGAACAAGGAGGTTTTGCTTGCCTGGCACTTCTGAAGATAGTATAGTTCTTCATCGGTGTCATCGAACTCATCGTCGGAACCACGTCTATCGAGAGGGGACAAACACCGGCAAACAAGGAAGAACAAAATCAATGCAATGCACAATATGATGCATGATCATGACATGGAAATATGCTATGGTTTGAGCTAATGCAACTAGCAACAATTTAAATGAAGTTGATTTGAATCCAAGATTCAAATCTAAACTCCATATGTGAAGGTTTAAATGCCATTATATGATTTGTGCTAAACAGCAGCTATAAGTTGTTCTAACATGCACGAAAACAGTACAGATGGATAGATTGTATTTTTCTGATCATTTTTCATATATAAATTATTTAATTTGGAATTACGCTTGATTTTATATGATTTTTAGAAGTTTTGGGCATTTTCTAAAAATAATAAATCATTTCTGATTTATTAAAATCCCAGAAACAAATACTGCGTCAGCATGATGTATTACTGACGTCAGCAGGTCAACGGGCGGCCCAGGTCAAACTGACTGGTGGGCGCAGAGTGTCAGTGTCTAACTAAACTAACCTAGCTTAGTTAATACTAACCTAACTTAATTAGCCGGGCGGGGCCCGCATGTCAGTGGCTCTGGGGAAGTCAAACTGGGTCAACCCGGGTCAAACTCGCCGGAGTTGACCCGGGGCTCGTCGCCGGTAAGGCCGGAGACGGCGGAGGGGCTTCGGAAATCACCCACAGGGCATCATTTCGAGCGCGGTTAGTTGCATTCGAACGCACGCAGTGGCGCGCGTCGAACGGTGGTGGTGGGAGGTGCTGGAGTGGCCGAGAATGACGACGGCGAGCACGTCCACGACGGCCGGAGTTCGGGCGACCACGGGTTTGATGCTGCAGACAGCAAGCGGGCTAGTTTTTGCGCTAGGCATGCTCTACGGGGAACTACGAATGCGTAGGGCTCGCCGTGGTGACCAAATGGTCACCGGAGCTACGCCGGCGGCGAGCTCAGGCGGAGACTTGCTACGGCCATCTACGAAACGACGGCTACGGCGAGCGGCAAGCCACAGGGTTAGGGGGAAAACATGCAGGAGCTCACGGTGGGTTGGATGATGTAGAAAGCGAGCTCGGGGAGGCGAAGACGGCGGCGAATCGACGGGCGCGGCCTCTGGCGACCGAGGAGGAAGAAGGTGGAGTAGCCGGTGATGCAGGTCGTCCCAGCGCTTGGGGCCAGGGTGGGGCGAAGCAGCGGTCGTTGGCGGTTCTTGCGGACTCAGAGGGGCGGTGAGGGGAGCACGGGGGGCGCGGCTATGGCGGCAACGAGCTTAAGCACGCGTCGGCCATGGGGTCAGGGGGTGAAGGAGAGAGCAGAGGGGGGGTGGGATAGAGGCCGGATCGATCGGGACGGCACCGAGGAGAAGATCTGCAGCGTTGCGCTGTCCTGGGGACACAGGCAGGCAGGTGGCATGGCAGCACGGCTGTGCACGCGCGTCGGGCACACGCTCGGCGTCCGACTGGCGCGGTGGAGACGATGACTAGCAGTTGGGCCAGTGGGCCGCACTGCAGGGCTGGTAAGTGGCCAGGTATTCTCTCTCTCTCTTTCTAATTCCATTTGTTTCTGCTTTCTAATTTTCCAGTTTGTTTTTGATCTAGTTTTAAAAACCAAATCCTGAAAATCCTGAAAATATTCATGAGTACTTTCTAAATTATTTCAGTGTCCCAAAAATAATTCAAACATTATTTGAGCATTTAAATAATTTATAGTGTTTAAATGCCCAAAGTCAAATACAATATGATTTAATTCAGTGACCAAATATGTCATGGAAAAATGTGCAACCACACTGGTTAAGGTTTCTAGCATTTTCCAGAAATGATGAACATTTTTGAAAGCCAATTGGATTCACTGGGAATATTTTTAGGTTGAACCTATTTGAATTCCATTTGGTACTAGGGTTTGGACATCCCCATTTCAAGTTTCTTTCAAAGTTTAAACATGATGCACACATGAAGTTAGCCTAGTGCAATGCCAGAAGCTAGGGATGTGACACCATCTCACTCGGTGTCTGTCACCTGATGGTCTACGGCGACTCAGATTTAGTGATCAATCAAGTGATGAAGGAGTGGGACATCAGAAAACCTGCCATGACTGGATGCTGCAACACAGTGAGGAAATTGGAGAAAAAGTTTGAGGGATTGGGGCTTCACCACATACCCCGACTCAAGAATCAAGCAGCTGATAACTTGGCAAAAATAGGTTACAAGCGAGAACCCATCCCCAGTAATGTGTTTCTTGAGCATCTCCATTCCCCGTCAGTATAAGAGGATCCTTTCAGAGAAGAACCTCCCCAAGCGATAAGTCCAACGGATTTGACTGAGATTGAAGTTCCGGCAGTAATTGATCTTGTTATGGAAATCCTGGTGATCACCCCCGACTAGACAGTGCCATACATTACGTATATACTCAGAAAGGAGCTCCCTGAAGATGAAGTTGAAGCACGTCAGATCGTCCACAGATCCAAAGCCTTCACTATAATGGATTGGTAGCTCTATAGAGAGAGTGTCACTAGCGTGGCTCAGCAATGTATTACTCTGGGAGAGGGTCGACTAATTTTAGAAGAAATCCGCTCGGGAACCTATGGTCACCATGCGTCTCTCGGACCATCGTGGCCAAAGCATACCGACCAGGATTCTACTGGCCACAGGCCAATGAGGCTGCCAAGGTGATCATAGAGAAGTGCACATGATGCCAGTTCTATGCAAACATGTCTCACAAACCATCATCTGCACTGAAGACTATTCCACTCGTCTGGTCATTTTCCGTGTGGGGCCTAAACATGATTGGCCCGCTCAGGACCGGCAGAAGTGGTTTCACTCATCTCCTTGTAGCAGTCGACAACTTCACCAAATGGATTGAGGCCAAGCCTATCAAGAGTTTAGATTCAAGCACGAGAATCAGTTTCGTAAGAAAGCTGACGTTCTGATTCGGAGTTACGCACAACATCATTATGGACAACGACTCAAATTTTGACTCGGAAGAGTTCAGAGCGTATTGTGCCCCACAAGGGACTCGAGTGGACTATGCATCCTATGCGCACCCGCAGTCAAAAGGGCAAATGCTCTGATTCTCCAAGGTTTGAAGCCACGGCTCATGCATGACCTCAAGCACGCAGCTGGGGCTTGGGTGACTGAGCTACCGTCTGTTCTATGGGGATTGAGGACAACTAACTGATCCACCAACTGAACCCCTTTCTTCATGGTATATGGAGCCGAAGTTGTACTGCCGAGTGATCTGCTTCATAATGCACCCCGAGTGGAACTTTATTCTGAAGCTGAGGCAGAGCAAGCACGTCAGGATGCTGTGGACCTCCTAGAAGAGGAACAGGAGATGGTTTTGATCCGACTAGCAATCTATCAACAAGATCTTTGTTGATTCCACGCAAGGAACGTCAGGGGTCGAGCATTTCAAGAAGGAGACCTGGTGCTCCGAGTGGATCAAAAGAGACCACACAAACTCACCCCTGCATGGGAAGGCCCCTTCGTCGTCACCAAGGTGCTTCACAATGGGGCAGACCACCTTTACAACATAGCTCAGCAGAAAGATGAACCGTGCTCCTGGAACGCTGATCTTCTGCTGTTTTTATACTTGATAGTCGGATTGTCAAGATGTAATAAAAGTACTTGGTTGATTGTTTATCAAGACATAATTTCTGTAGTCTCTTAATAATTGTTTTTCATATAAGCATACGTTTAAATCCCCGAGTGCGTGGCTTAGCTACGAAATCCGTTTTCGCCTAAGTTCAAAAAACTACTCCGAGTGGGGAGCAATCCTCGGCTTAGCCGTGAACCAGCTTTGCCTAAGTTCAAAAAACTACTCCGAGTGGAGAGCATTCCTCCCACTCAAGGGCTTAGCCGCAAATCAGCTTCGCCTAAGTTTAAAAAACTACTTCGAGTGGGGAGCAATCCTCCCACTCGGGGGCTTAGCCGCGAATCAGCTTAGCCTAAGTTCAATAAACTACTTCGAGTGGAGAGCAATCCTCCCACTCGGGGGCTTAGCCGTGAATCAGCTTCGCCTAAGTTCAAAAAACTACTCCAAGTAGGGAGCAATCCTCCCACTTGGGGGCTTAGCCGCGAATTAGCTTCACCTAAGTTCAAAAAACTACTCCGAGTGGAGAGCAATCCTCCCACTTGGGGGCTTGGCCGCGAATCAGCTTCGTCTAAGTTCAAAAAACTACTCCGAGTGGAGAGAAATTCTCCCACTCGGGGGCTTAGCCACGAATCAGCTTCGCCTAAGTTCAAAAAACTTCTTCCAGTGGAGAGCAATCCTCCCACTCAGGGGCTTAGCCGAGAATCAGCTTCTCCTAAGTTAAAAAATACTCCGAGTGGAAAGAAATACTTTCACTCGGAGGCTTAGCTGTGAATTAGTTTCGCCTAAGTTAAAGCATTCTGCAAATAAAAAGGCAATTATTGGATAAAACCATCAAGTTCAAATAGGACCGTTAAAGTACAGAACTGCAAAGCAAGAGTACTCGGACGTCAATCCCGAAGTAGTTTAACGATTACAAAAATCACTCGGCATTCCAAGGTAAATAGATCAAATGTTTCTGATTCACTCGACTAGAGGAGGACTCGCTAGCTCAATGAAGGTGTCCAAGTCGATGCCGTCATCAATGTGAGTGGCCTCTTCGATGAAAGTCTCCATGAAGGATTGGAATTTAAGTTTCTTTGTGTTCGCCACTTGGAGAGCCTTCAGCTTCTCTTCTTTGGCGTCCTTGCAATGGACTCTTACCAGTGAGAGGGCCACGTTAGCTCTACAGCGGGTAGAACACTTCTTCCATGCTTGCACTCGACTTGGGATATCATTCAACCACGTCATTAGAGACTCAAGGTCGTTCTAGAGAGTGTCCTCTGGCACAACTCCTGGTCGATCTTGGATAGCGCCACCTTCAGTCGAGTAGTATAATCCAGAACACTATTGAGCCGAGCTTCAAGTCGCAGTATGTTCATGGCAGCCTCGTCCTCGACGAGTGACTTCGTGGGGTCCAAACCTGTTTCAATTTGCTTGGTCTCCCGTTCAAAATTCTTGCAGAATTCTGCGCGGGAAGGAAAAAAGTATGAGTCAGCAGTAGCAGCATCGTTTGAGTCGGCAAAGTAATAGAATTCAGTCGAGCAAGAAAGGTTACCTTCAAGAATGATGTATAGTTTCTTCGCGAGGTTACCCAAGTAAGCCTCTAGGTCACCTCTCTTCCGAGTGAGTTGGTCCACCTTGTCTGTCAAGGTGACCTTCTCATCCTTTAGGTGGCCAGCTTCTTTCTTTACCTCCTCAACAGAAGTCTTCAGAGTTTCATTCTCCTTCTCCAATTTGTCGACCGAAGCAAGCCTCTTCTCAGCAAGTTCAGTCTTCTCCTTCGCCACATTCTGTGCCCCCGCAAGATCAGCATCTTTCTTCTCTAGTGCCTGCTTCACGGTGTCTAAAGAAATAGCATTCTTCAGTCGTGCTTGGATTTGACGGTTTGACCTACGCATATCTGTTCAAGTGGAGTCACTCGGTTCAAAGGACGAAGGGAGAAGAAATCACAAAGCTTACAGACAGCAGAATATTACCTTCCATAGTCTTCACCTCAGCTTGTGCATCCTTCAAGCTCTTCTTGGCATGCTCTAGGTCGAGCTGGAGTTGGATCTTCTCCTTCTCCAAAGCAGCATACTGGGTTCCAAGTTCACAAGATTTCTGGAATGAAGGAAAAGAGAATTCAGTCTACAGAATACAAAGCCCTCTTCCACTTCCGAGTGGAGAGGGTCAAATTCAGATCATTCTTACAGAAAAGAAGCATTCTCAGACCTCTGCCAACTACCCGCAGTTAACAGCGGTCTCGGGGACTACACCCAGTGGGTGCACTCAGCTCGCCCCCACTGGACTTATTTACCACTTGGTACGGTCCATCCGAACTGAGTGAAAAGTCAAAAAAAGCTCTCTCTCCTTGTTCTCAGACCCCTGCCAACTGCCCGCAGTCGACAGCGGTCTCGAGGACTACACCAAGTGGCACTGCTCGGGGTAGCAGCAGCGTCGCCTTAAATGGGACTACGGTCGAGTGGCTAACATGCGGGCCCGCGTGATCTTATCACATCCCGCAACAGTCGCTCGCCAGATACATGGCGAAAAAGGTGGCACAAGGATCGAGGAGTCTGCTCCAACTTGCCCCACTTACTGCGTCGTGCCCCGTCCCATGTGCTTCTCCAAATTTCGAATCCTGTGAAATCTAGACGCGGTGAATCAGTTGATCATGACAAAGATACACACATCCAATCTGCTCAGAGATATTCTGCGAAGTTCACTCGAAAATTTCAGAACCCAGAATCGATCAAGGCGACAGACGAAGGATTAAACATCAATCTTGCTGACATGAGCTCCTAAGATAGTGTCCCAGGGACATTCACTCAGACCAAAAACAGTAGCACCCCTTCTTCACTCGACCGTCTATCCATTCGGGGGCTAATGACGATGACACGTACTTGGGGTAGGTTCATAGCCCTGACCTACATGCTCTTCCCAAGGACATAATACAAGAAGCTAAGGCATATAAAGTTAAAAGGAAGATACCGAGTGGAATCCTCAGGGAGTGCAATCCACTTGACAAACTTCCTCTCGGATACCCCAATTCCACTTGACCGGTGTTATTTCACTCGGAAGACAAGAAACCACCCGGAAGACACAAGACCTAGGGTCACCCACAAATGGCAATGGTCATGCATTCACTCTGTAGCCATTAAGGTCATTAATTATGGGCGTTACTAGTAACATTCAGGACTTAACTCTCATTGAACCCCTGTGTAATTGAGGTCTTTGAGGGGCCGACACAATCTATATTAGCCACCCCTACCCTCTAGCACAAGGGTTTGCACCCCCTGTAACTTCAACACCCTTCAAACGAGAAAGCCTCCCGAGGCACCAAGACGTAGGGTTGTTACCTTCTCGGTGAGGGTCCTGAACTCGTAAACCTAAGTGTGTACAACCTCGCCGTAGCTAGGGCCTGACCTCTACTCCTACGTACCCCCTTCTTCTACTGTCAGACTCACTCCCATGACACATATGGCTTCAATGATTGGGGCTATCAGTAGCACAAGCCAGGTTGCGTATGAAAAGATATGGAACATCGAACCGAGTTCCTAGAGAGATGGCCAAAAGAGCATTTCCCACGATGCCATTGATAGTATCTGGTCTATTCGTTGGCGTGAGAGAATTGCGTAAGACATAAAACATCACTTTATTTTCATAGGCCAAGTTCTTAGGATCTATTTCAACGCATTCGTCTCCAATCCGCTTGGGGTCCATCAGCATTTGAAGTTGTGCTTTGGATACTTCCCAGTAGTGCAGCTTGTGTTCTTGATCTTTATCAAACTCACACCAAGGAAGATTTAGCAGAGCTAAAAACTGAGCTGCCGAGCATTTGATCATTTCCCTTTTCATCATCCATTTGAGGATCCAAGTTGAGCTATCTCCAAGTTCTTCTGAGATGTACAAAGTGGCATAGAATTGATAGATTAATTCATGATTCCAGCCATGATTGAAATGAAGAAAACCCTTTAGGAATGCATATTCAAAATGTCCAATGGCATGGTTGAAGCAGGGTAACTCTTCGAGCTCAGCAAAGTTCATAATCTTGTGATGGAAAATTCGATCCTTGCCGAAAAGAATCCAAGCATAATACACAACCTATTCTTGGGTCCAAAACCTGGGTGACAGTGAAGTCCTCCCACCTTCATAAGGGCTGGTCCCAAAGAATGCTAGCTTCAAAAGATGAAGCTACTCATTGAATGCAAGACCAATTGGGCCATCTTCAGTAGGGAATAAGGGAAATGATTCCTAGGGATTTTTCATATTATCATCATCTGTTACTGCCATGGATGAGTATCATCTGGAGCTAGCATATCTTCATCAATGGGTTTGAGTGGAGCAAGGGGCCTTTTCAACTTCCATGGCGTAGATGGCATTGAAGCACTTGTCTGACCATCATTTTTCTTCGCTGGAACTCCTTCAGCGGCTTTCTGACTTTCAAGCACTAGTGCCTTTTCTTTCAGAGCATTTTCTTTAATGAGAGGCACAATGACATCTTTAGATGCCTGGGTCACAACTGCTTCTTTTTGGGTTTCTTGGGGCACAACGGGTGGAACAACTTCTTGGTGAGCCATGGGCTCTTCAAGTTTATTTTCTTCCTGTTCTGGCTGCAAAGCAGTAGAAGCAGGAGCGGGATCAACATCCATTTGGATAGGGGCACTAGATGATGTGACCGGGGTGGTATTTCCTCGGGAAGCATTTAGCTCCCCTTCAATCTAGTCATTTTCCTCCTTGTTGGATTCGGAGGGCTCAACTTGCATATCCTTTTAAGGTGATGAAACTGCCTTCTGAACCTCAATCTGGTCATCGGTTTTATCCGCTATGGCTTGCTCAGGCAAGGCATTTTCCTCGTTAGTCTTCTTCAGAAAGATATCCACGACATCAGTTTCTTGAGGAGCTGAGGTGGGAATGATAACCACCGTAGGCTCAGCTTGCCGCGTGGGTTCATCCTCGTGAAAAGGGGATGGTGGTATCTGCTGCAGAGGAGTGATAATCCACAAGTATCACTACAAAAAAAGATACATCTGTGACATTTTGGGCCGAACGAATTTTTGTTTTGTCATGCTTATGACACTTCCATGATAATAATTGTGACAAAACCCGGTATCATCATAGATGTGGTGGGCTCCTACTTCTATGACCAAAAATCATGACAGATAATGGGCTTTTCGTCTTGGGCGGGCCAGAGACGCACCTATATGACATTCTTTGGGCCGTCCATGATGGAAAAAATCGTGGTAGAAGCGAGGGCGAGGAAAATTTCAGGGAGTTCCCGGTTACGGTGAGTGGTCGGGGCCGAGCGATGCACGGAGGTTTGCGCGTTTCTCTCATACACGCACGCGCATGTGTGCGAGGCGTTCTGCTCTAACTGAACCTGAGCGAGGCATTGGGTTCTAACTAAACCCGAGCGATTGCACTAGCTACGTTACTGAACCCCGATCGATCCCTTGCTGTTAACTGAACCCAAGTGATTCCTTCGCTACTACTGCTAACTGAAGCCGATCGAAGCTACCTCTTGATGAACAGTTCCCGGTGGGGGTTGGATGAACAGGATGCTGTGGTAGTAGAGGTTGTTGTCGCTGGATGAACAGGACCCCGATCGAGGAGGTGGGGGTGGATGAACAGTAGCCGTTGGAGGGACTCCGTATGTGGAGGGCTGGTTGAATAGGACCCCGTGGAGGGCTGGTTGAACAGTATCCGGTGGAGGTTGGATGAACGAGACCCCGTGGAGGGCTGGATGAACAGTAGCCGGTGGAGGCTAGATGAACAGGACCCCATGGATGAATAGTAGCTGGTGGAGGCTGGAGGAAGTCGACGGTGGATAAATAGTAGCAGGTGGAGGCTGGAGGAAGTCGATGATGAATGAAAAGTAGCCCGTGGAGTCCCGTTTTGCGGTACGCCACACCCCTCCCGATGAACAAGACCCCCGTTTCGACCGTAGGAGGTTGAAGAGAAGTCAGTTTCCTCCGTTTTACGGTACACCACACCCCTCCTGATCAACAGGACCCCGTTTTGACCGTAGGAACCCGAACAGAAGTCCGTTTCCATCGTTTTTGCGGTCTAGACCCTTCCCAATGAACAGGACCCCATTTTTACCGTACGCAGTCGAACATAAGGCCATTTCCTCTGCTTTGCAGTATGCCAGGCCTCATTTTGGCTGTTCCATCTAAGCCGGTTGGCTCCCGATGAACAGGACGCGTTCCGACCCAGTGGCTTCGCTCCTGATGAATAGGACGCATTCCGACCTAGTCACTTGGCTGTCGGTGAAGACGATGCTGTTTCCTCAGTTCTGACCCAGCCGGTTAGTTGCAGATGAACAGGAAAACGTCGCTGCCGTCTGTTGCCTCTCCATGTACACAAGCCCTAGCCGGTCATATGCGAGAGTACGCGTTCGAGACCCCGCCCGTATGTATGTGCATAGCTGTATTTAATTTCTTGTAGCGTGGCTATATGTACGTGTACATGATATATATAGACGGGACTATGTGACATGCTACGTCCGCGCCTCTACTACGACACATGCATCTCCTTACCCGGACACGGTTCATCGCTTCAGAGAGACCGATCGACCTGTATGTACGTACACGACCGCGACTAGACAGACAACCCGACGTACGGTTCGACCCGGTCGGTCCCAGCTATCATGGACGATAAGGAGGCACTTCCTTCCGGGCAAAGATATAGCTGCTGGGTCCCAACTGTCAGGGAGGATAAGGAGGCACTCCCTTCCATGAAAAGATATAGCTGGTGGGTCCCAACTGTCAGGGGGAAGAATCATTTTTTTGCCCGTAGTACGGACGCACCTCCTTGCATACGAAGATGTAGCTGGTGGGTCCCAGCTGTCAGGGGGAAACATTTTTTTCGAGGCCCTTCCGGTAAGTCCCGCTATTAGGTGGAGGAATCATGATTTTGCACGTAATAAGGAGGCACTTCCTTGCTGTGGCCGTGGACCCAACTGTCAGCCTCTCCACGTACAGTCCTCTTCCGATGGAAGGCGTTCCTTGACAACATTGACCACGCCATGCCGAGAGCACCAAGGCGGTGGACGATGGTGAAGCCTAGGATGGGAAAGATCTAGAGTCATGGAACAAGGAGCACTGGAGTCCCTGGCGGAGGGGAGTACGAGGGACTGGTTCGACTGTCGGGTGAGGCTGCCTTCACCGGAGAATATCAGAAGGTGTGGGTGAGTACAAGTATGACCTGGTCACCATTGGGAGTAGAGTGGGGCGGCGAGGCCTGTGGGCAGCACAGCCGACCATGGGAGGCAGATGCAGGCGCTCCAGCCGGTGATGGTTTCGGCGGCTAGAGCAAGATCAACTAGATCAGAGATTGAAGAAGCAAGATCGCCGTCGGATGTCAATCCAACGACTACAAATGTCACATTTTTTGACTCTTTTTTAGATCATTAAATCATTTTGTTCACTAAATGGACAACAACTTGCGTAGACTTCGTCTAGTCGGCCAACAAAGTCATCTTCGAAAGTTGTGGCGGAATGCAGCCCATTTATTTAGGTTTTACAGCCGAAGAACATTTCATTTTGTTTGCCAATACATCTATTTCCTGGGCTTTGAATCAAAAAATAATCTATTTCCTAGGCTAGATAATAATAATAATAATAGCCGATTCACTATTTATGATAATTGTTTCTCAAAAAAATATCTATTTATGATAATTTACAACACATTTGATTATTTATTCGAAATTTCGAATAAACCTATTTATTGAGCTGGGTCAAAAGTAATATTGCGTGCATGCAACCCATTTATCATTTCTGATAATTTACGAGCAATTTGATTTTTGTAGAAATGGACCCATTTTTCTGGGATGGGTGAAAAACAATGATGGTCTGGACTAAGCATTTCATGTAAAAATAATATTGAGATAAATATTATTAAAAAATTAAGTTGGGCTAGGTAATCTTATTATCATTTTATTAAAAGAAAGATAGACTAGGTTACGCTTATTTTAGGATATCGTGTACAACTATCGGCCAAGTTGCATTCCTGATGTTCAAAAAAGGTATGTGTAGTACAGTACAACTTTACGTTGGTACTCAGCACACATTCAACGACGCTGGAAAGGCCCAAACGAGGATTCTGTACAACTTTTTGAAGTCACTAAGCTTAATTAATAACTTAAGAAAAAAGTTAGAGTACAGTGGAACCTAATTAAAAGCTGTCTAGAGCGAAGAAATAATTCAACGGGCCCCACTTGTGTGTGTGTGTGTGTGTGTGAGAGAGAGAGAGAGACCCATCGGTCGATGCTCGTAAATACATCTTTGAGCCATATGTATTGCTAATGCTCAGTAAAAACTTATATAGTTGACACAATCATATAGGACATCATAGCACACTGAACTTGCATACAAAAGTTTCACACAGGTGGCACAATCAGGGTGGACGCAGTCGATCGCTACGGGTAGGGCTATGTTGAAACCAACGAACTCGTACATACCGGTTCATCGTCTTTATCAGTGACGGGGAAGTATCTTGAATGATGTGCAAAGAAAACAAACATACAACACAATAAGTTCTGCTAGCACATTAAGTCGACGTATAACCCTTTCTAAAAAAAGTCCAGGTACAAAAATAGAACAGGACACAATCAAATGTACTGGCACATCAGTGCTTCGCACCGATAGCTCGGATTTGACTAGTAACTGACAAGATTCAGTTGTTACCTCAAATCAGAGCACATCTAGGCAGCCAACCCTGCCTCTTCTCGCAAAGAAGCAGTGGCCTCTGCGGGGCGATGGAGCAGGCCCTGTGCCATCCATCATTCCGGGCAACATGGGGAAAGTCTGACGTTGACTCCTATAATGGACCTCGTCGACGGACCCTCGCACCAGTGGCGGCGGCAGTACTTCGATTGTTGGATTGACCACTTCTTCGACATGCACGAACACTCGATACAGGTACATCCCTAACATGGTCTGCGGTGGCCTTGGTGGCGACGAATAGTACAACCCAGGTTCCTGCACCGGTATCTCAACACCAATCACCTCCGGTATGGTGGACAACTTCTTCATCCATGCCATAACCGTCGGAGCCCAGCTGTATGGAGGAAAAACATACTTACGAGCTCACCTCCAAGTTTGTTGATAAGCTCATTCGTGGACTCGCTGTTCCAAGCACGTCGAGGCATGCCATGGAAGGTAAGATTTTCTAAAAACTCAAGCTCAGAGGGCACCGAGCCCCATCTTGGGTGCCACTGATCAAAGCTCACTAGCGTGCCATCATAGAACAAACGCTGGTAAGATTCAAACACATGACTACAGTCGAAAGTTGTCTGGAACCTGACAAACAAATCAACCGGTGGTGGATAGACTTTGATGAGTGAGGGAGTCCTGGATAAGGGGGTATCCGGACAACCGGACTGTATACATCGCTCGGACTATAGAAGCGTCAAGATACAAGACTCAAGACGTCAGCTCGTGTCCGGATGGGACTCTCCTTTGCGTGGAAGACAAGCTTGGCGATCCGGATATTGTGTTTCCTTCCTTGTAACCGAGTCCATGTAAACCCTAGCTCTCCGGTGTCTTTATAAACCGGAGAGGATGGTCCTTAGAAGGCCGATCACAATTACAATCATACCATCATAGGCTAGCTCTTAGGGTTTAGCCTCTACGATCTCGTGGTAGATCTACTCTTGTACTACACATATCTTCAATATTAATCAAGCAGGAAGTAGGGTTTTACCTCCATCGAGAGGGCCCGAACCTGGGTAAACATTGTGTCCCTTGCTTCCTGTTACCATCAGCCTAAGACGCACAGATCGGGACCCCCTACCCGAGATCTGCCGGTTTTGACACCGACATTGGTGCTTTCATTGAGAGTTCCTCCGTGTCATCGCTTTGAGGCTTGATGGCGTCTTCAATTGTCAACAACACGGTCTAGTGTGAGACTTTTCTCCCCGGACAGATCTTTATGTTCGGCGGCTTCGCACTGCGGGCCAATTTGCTTGGCCAGTTGGAGCAGATCGATAGCTTCGCCCCTAGCCACCAGATCAAGTTCAGAAACTTAAACTACACGGCAGATATCCGCGGAGACTTGATCTTCGACGGATTCGAGCCTGCGCCAGGGACGCCGGACAGTCACGACGAGCACGGCCTAGATTAGGTTCAGAAACTTGAACTACACGGAAGATATTCGCGGAGACTTGATCTTCGATGGATTCGAGCCTGCGCCAGGGACGACGGACAGTCACGATGAGCACGGCCTAGACCTACTGTCGGACAATGCTCGGGACATCATCCCTGAAGCAGCCCCGAATCTAAATCCAGGGCAGGTTGCGTTGCCTATGGACGGAGGGCTGGACCCCGCCCTGCAGGCCGCACACTCATCGGCGGTGGAGCCGAACACAGGTCTCACCTCTGTGGAGGCATGTAACCCTGGGCCCCCGGACTCATATCCGACTGTTGGTCCTGGTCCGCACGCTCTCGAGCCAGCCGAGCCAGGTTGGGCCCCGTTAATGGAGTTTACCGCTGCGGACATCTTTCAGCACTCGCCTTTTGGCTACATGCTGAACTCATTAAAGTCTCTCTCTCTAGCAGGAGGCTCTGAGCCAAACTATGTCCGGCTTGAGTGGGAAGCAGGCGACGAAGGAATTCGCTGCCCACCCACCACCCACTTTGTCGCCATGATCGATGATTTAACCGACGTGCTCGACTTCGACTTCGAAGACATCGACGGTATGGACGATGATGCAGGAGACATACAGGAGCCACCGCTCACAGGGCGGTGGACAACCACTTCTACATATGATATATATATGGTGGACACTCCAAAAGAAACCAATGGCGATGAGGCAACGGAGGCTACCCCCTCCAAGAAGAAAGCAAAGCATGGGCGTCGCCAGCGCCGCTCCAAGCCCCGCCAAGGAAATACCGGCACCAGAGACGATAATAATCTGGACGGTGCCGACGATGAATACAAACCCGAACAGCCCGCCTTCGAGCAGGCCGAACAGGAAGACGGGCATGACAGCCCAAATGAACATGCGACAGACGGGTATCCGGAGGAGGACAACTACATGCCCCTCTCCGACGACGAGGTTAGCCTCGGCGACGACGAGTTCAGCGTACCCGAAGACCCCACAGAGAAGGAGCGCTTCAAGTGCCGCTTATTGACACTGCGAGAAGCCTGAAGAAGAAGCAGCAGCAGCTTCAAGCTGATCAAGATCTACTCACAGATAGATGGACAGAAGTCCTGGCAGCCGAGGAATATGGACTCGAGCGCCAAACGGCTGACTGACCGCCTCGAGGCCGGGACAAAATGGCATATCAGCCGGAATACCAGCCTGCAGCCCCACGCCGGTTTACTATGGCCCGGGGCAATACTCAGGACTTGCGTGATAAACTGGGTAAAGCCATAGGACAACCAAGATCGATCTACGGATCATGGGGG
This sequence comes from Triticum dicoccoides, assembly GCF_002162155.2. Classification (NCBI taxonomy): domain Eukaryota; kingdom Viridiplantae; phylum Streptophyta; class Magnoliopsida; order Poales; family Poaceae; genus Triticum; species Triticum dicoccoides. The sequence goes on from NC_041385.1 coordinate 171,122,966, forward strand.
CGCGCCCAAGCACATGATGAGGATCGTCATACCAGATACACTAACAGCCAATCTGGCCGGGCCGAATACAACCAGTCAGACGCAGCCGGACTGCGCCGCGACATAGCCCGACACAGAGGCGCCGCACACCCCCTCTGCTTCACTGATGAAGTGATGGATCATGAATTCCCAGAAGGGTTTAAACCCGTAAACATCGAATCATACGATGGCACAACAGACCCCGCGGTATGGATCGAGGATTTCCTTCTCCACATTCACATGGCCCGCGGAGATGATCTACATGCCATCAAGTATCTTCCCCTTAAGCTCAAAGGACCTGCCCGACACTGGCTAAACAGCCTGCCCGCAAATTCCATTGGCAGTTGGGAAAATCTGGAAGACGCATTTCTTGACAACTTCCAGGGCACATATGTGCGACCTCCAGATGCCGATGACTTGAGCCACATTACTCAACAGCCCGGAGATTCATCCAGGAAATTCTGGACTCGGTCCCTAACTAAAAAGAACCAAATAGTCGACTATCCGGACGCCGAAGCCCTGGCGGCCTTTAAGCATAATATCCGTGACGAGTGGCTCGCCAGACACCTCGGCCAGGAGAAACCAAAGTCCATGGCAGCTCTTACGACACTAATGACCCGCTTTTGCGTGAGAGAGGACAATTGGTTGGCTCGCAGCAGCACTACACCACACTCTGGCACATCGGATGTCCGTGACAATAACGTCAAACTACGGTGCAACAGAAACAAGCGACGGAACAATGGCGACAACACCGAAGACATGGCGGTCAACGTCGAATTCAACGGATCCAAATCCGGTCAGCGGAAGAAGCCATTCAAATGCAACAATCAAGGACCGTCCAGTCTAGAATGCATACTGGGGCGCTCGTGCCAAATTCATGGCACCCCGGACAAGCCAGCCAACCACACCAATAGAGATTGCTGGGTATTCAAACAGGCCGGCAAAATAAACGCCGAAAACAAGGACAAGGGGCTGCATAGCGACGATGACGATGAGCCCCGGCGTCTGAACATGGGGGGACAGAAGAAATTTCCCCCCAGGTGAAAACGATCAACATGATCTACGCCACCCACATCCCCAAGCGGGAACGGAAGTGAGCACTATGGGACGTATATGCGATGGAGCCAGTCGTCCCCAAATTCAACCCATGGTCAGCTTGTCCGATCACCTTTGATCGTAGGGATCATCCTACTAGCATCCATCACGGCGGCTCAGCTGCATTGGTTTTAGACCCAATTATAGACGGATTTCACCTCACAAGAGTCCTTATGGACGGAGGCAGCAGCATGAACCTGCTTTATCAGGACACAGTGCGCTAAATGGGCATCGATCCTTCAAGGATTAAGCCCACCAAAACCACCTTTAAAGGTGTTATTCCTGGAGTAGAGGCCCGCTGTACGGGCTCTATAACATTGGAAGTGGTCTTTGGATCTCCGGATAACTTCCGAAGCGAAGAGCTAATCTTTGATATCGTCCCTTTCCGCAGTGGTTACCATGCACTGCTCGGACGAAACGCATTCGCCAGATTCAATGCGGTACCACACTATGCATACCTCAAGCTCAAGATGCCAGGCCCGCGCGGGGTCATAACAGTCAACGGAAATATGGACCGCTCTCTCCGTACAGAAGAGCACACTACGACCCCTGTGGCCGAAGTACAATGCGGCCTCCTCCGGCAAACCACCAATCCGACAACAACAACCTCAAACTCCGTCAAGCGAGGGCGGAACACCCCGCAACAGGATTAGCAGGCACGTCAAGAGCATGACTAGTAGTCCGGCCTCCGCTCAAGTCCCACCCAAGCAGCATCTGTGCCACGCGTACACAATTACGCACTCGAAATACCATGGGCACAGTCGGAGGCATAGCAGTGGCTCAGTCAAAAGTATGGTATTGCTTCGTAACCTTTCCTTTTACCCTTAAGGACATTGCTTTAGTGCAGCTTCTCCAGAAGAGCCGGATTGTCGGACTTACATAGGAGAGGAAACCCAGGAGGTAACAGGCTTCGGGCACAGCAGGAAACACCCAGGTGGAATCTATTTAAGATCGTTGTTCCTGCTCTATCTATCTATACGTAGCCTGCTCCTGGATAGGATATGTCAAATAATCCTATTTGTCTCCGCCTAATGCATACATTGTAAACATACGCCTAAATGTATTATTCATCAATGGGAGACCATATATAGCATCAGCTTACTTATTTTTATTTGGGCATTTTTTATAAATGTCTATTTGATTTTGCATCCGTACACTTTGGTACGCTTAGTTTGCCAGGGGCTTCTTATGGCGCCCCACAATACGACAAGTCAGGTCCGAACACTTTCAACAGTGCGGCACTCCGAAGTTATAGCATTATATGCATCAGCTCTGAATCATGTCTTGGGTTACAGTTGGGATAGCCTGGCTCCCTTGTTTTGGTGCCTTATGTTCCGTTAATTCGGCTAAGGTAGCACAGGGAGAACTACTGCGATTGTGCCCTGGTTTTTCCGGACGAGGACCTCAGTAGAGAAAGCACAAAACTGTCCGGCATGATGTGGCGAGAACTGGTCGCTGTTCGAGAGGTCTAAAAATCCTTAAAGATTTTTCCGCTTTAGGCGATAATTCGGCTTTGTCCGATATAGGCGTGTATAGCGCCCCAATCCGGCCTTACGGATTCTAGGGGCTTCGCCAAAATTTAAAATTGTAGACTTTTATGGCTAAGTGAAGGTTATAAAGCCGTATAGTCCGACTGCCTTGTTCGCTGCACTGGACACCTCCTTAAGGGACCAAACATTTGGATAAAGAGTGTCCGGGTTTTCCACGAACACCCCAGTACTAGTTACACGGGGGCGGAAGCCGACGACTGGTCTACTTTCAGAATTTGATAAACAGCCGCACAGAAGGTAATATCTTAAATAACAAAAGCGCTTCATAGCACAAGTAACTTCGTCTTTAAATTACAAACATGATAGAGGTGAATTCATTAAAAAATGATGTCTTTGTGCATTCATCGGCCACGAGGCAAGCACCCTTCATAACGCCATCATAATACTTCTCGGGGACGCGATGCGGCTTGCCCTCCGGTGGCCCATCCTTCACCAGCTTCTCCGCATCTAGCTTGCCCCAATGCACCTTCACGCGGTCAAGGGCCCAGCGGGCACCCTCAGTGCAAACGGATCGCTTGATGACTTCCAGTCGCGGACAGGCATCCACCATCCGCTTGATCAGGCCGAAGTAGCTGGTGGGCAGAAACTCACCAGGCCATATCCGGACTATGAGATCCTTCATAGCCACTTCGGCCGCCTTGTGGAGTTCGACCAACTGCTTCAGTTGGTCAATCAGAGGCGTTGAATGTTCGGCCCCAGCATACTGGGACCAGAACAGCTTCTCCGTTGAGCTCCCCTCCTGGGCATGGTAGAACTCCGCGGCATCTGATACGCTGCGTGAAAAGATCTTCGAATACCCCTGGAGAGCTCCGGATTCGGGTAAGTAAAAAAAGCCTCCTCCACATGTTTGCTTTGCATAAAAAAATTCTTACCCGCTGCTGTCTTTTTGGCCTCCTGGATCTCCTGCTGTGCCCTCTCGGCTTCGGCCTTGGCGTCTTTGATATTTGTAAGGGCCTTCACAAGCTCGGACTCTTTTGCTTTAAGCTCATGCTCCGCGAAATCGAGCTTCTTGCCGAGCTCCTGGAGCTCTTTTTGTACTTCGCCCACTCGGGCTTCTTGCTTTTTGCGCTCCTTGCGTTCCGAGGCCGCTTTGTGTTCGGCCTCGGACATCGCCTTCTTGAGAGACGCCACTTCAGTGGTGGCCTCTGTTAACATATCACGACGTTTTGTCGTTAGCATAATCAAATTTTATTTACTCTTCATTATATGAGAGAGGGGAATCATTCACCTTTGCTCTCCTCGAGCTGCCTCCTCGTGAGGCCGAGCTCTCCTTGTGCCCGCTCTAAGTCCTGTGTTAGGCCGGCGATTTTGGTCGTGCGAGCAGCAGCGGCCAGCAGCACAGCCTGTTTATTTAGATTCAAACTTATTGTTAGACTCCTGCGGATTTTACTTGACCCTCCGTTTGGTTTTTCTTTCCGAAAACCAAACAGAGTATCAGGGGCTACTACCTATCGGGTGGTAACTTCACATATTTTTACTGCTTACCTCAAAGCCTGTTAGGAGGCTGGTGCAGGCTTCGGTTAGTCCGCTCTTGGCAGACGAAACCTTCTGAATCACCGCAGTCATGAGAGTACGATGCTCTTCATCTATGGAAGCGCCAAGAAGCGCTTCCAGCAGACAATCCGGCGCCTCAGGCGCAACGGAAGTCCTCGATTCAGACGGCCCTCCCTAATGAGGGGCTGCCCACCTGAATCCGGAACCGCTAAGGGCTCTGGGACAGTGTTCGGCTGAGAGTCCAGCTTACTTTGGCTCTCACCAACATGATCCGTGGAGATCTTGAACCCCGCAAGTCCGACGTCGGGGACGCCGCCTTCAGGCACCTCCAGGGCCACCTCCCCCATCTCTGGGAGCCTTTGGGACAACACCTCCATGTCATCCGCAGGTCGAGGAGAAGTGGCCGTCGGGAGTGAGTTCATTGCTGACTCACTCAATGACCCGTCCGAAGACGATACCTCGGGATGGGTTCTAGCCGGACTGCATACAAGTTCAGCGTTATAACTAAACTATGAAGCAAAATTACGATTGAGTGTGGATACTTATGATCGCACCAGGGGCTTCTTCCTGGGCAGCCACCCTTCATCGCTATCGGCGGCGGTGGTGGAGTAGTCCGGAAGGGACACCTTTCCCTTCTTGGACATCCCAGTCTCCCCCATCGGGGCGGCCTTCCTCTTCCCCCCCTCCCCCAGTACGGGGAGGTGGAGTTTCTCCCTGTTCCTCCCCGCCTCCGCGAGAGGAATCTGCCTCGTCGTCATCGGACGACAAGGGTATGATGGCCTTACGCCGGGGGCCTCTCCTGACCCCCTGGTCCGCCGTCTCAAGCCCCCCATCCTTTCCGGATGGGGCGGCCTCTTCTTCTTCTTCTTCCTCCCCTTTGGGGGAGGACTGCACCTCGTCGTCTTCAGACGAGGCTTGTGCAACCTTACTTCAGAGACCCTTTTGGGTCCCCGGGGCCTTCTTATCGGCCTTCTTCTCCGGCCCCTTATAGGGTGTCGGGACTAGCATCTTCGTCCGAAGATCATTGGCTGGGCTTTCTGGCAAAGGAGCCGTACTGTCAATCCGCTCCGCTGTCTCCACATACTACTAAACAAATATACACAATCACTTAGGAATTCTCCATGAATACATTGGGAAGAACCGGACCCGATGGCGGCCTGAGAACTCACCTGGGAGGGTGCCGTGCGGCATGGAGCCCACGGTCCTCGGTTATGAGAGGAGGTACTTCGGTGGCCTTGAACAACGCCTTCCACGCGTTCTTGTGCTTCATGCCATAGAGCCTCTGGAGCGTCCGGTGTTTGGCCGGGATGAACTCCCACAGATTGAATGCCCGCCTTTGGCACGACAGAATCCGGCGAATGAGCATGACCTGGATCACGTTGACAAGCTTGATGTTCTTGTCCTTCATGCCCTTGATGCAGTTGATGAGTCCCGTCAGCTCTGTAGATTCGCCCCATAACAAGCCCTTCTGTTCCCAGGAGGTGAGCCGCATAGGGGTTCCAGATCGGAACTCGGGGGCCGCCGCCCAGTTGGCGTCGCGTGGCTCGGTGATGTAGAACCACCCCGATTGCCACCCCTTCATGGTCGCAAAGGATCCGTGAGGCCAGGTGACATTAGGCATTTTGCCCACCATGGCTCCTTCGCACTCCGCTTGCTGGCCACTCACGATCTTCGACTTCACGCAGAAGATTTGCAGCCACAAGCCGAAATGAGGCTTGATGCGGAGGAAAGCCTCGCATACGACGATGAACACCGAGATGTTGAGGACGAAGTTCGGAGCTGGATCATGGAAGTCTAGCCCGAAGTAGAACATGAGCCCGCGGACGAAGGGGTGGAGTGGAAGCCCCAGTCCATGGACGAAGTGGGCAAGGAACACGACCCTCTCGTGGGGTCCTGGAGTTGGAATGACCTGCCCCTTGTCTGGTAGCCGGTGCGCTATATCTGCGGAAAGTATCCGGCCGCCCGGAGATTCACAATCTTCTTCTCAATCGTGGTGGGAGCCACCAACTTGCCTCCTGCTCCAGACATGACTAACTGTGCGGAGAAGACCTGGACTAGGGCACTGGAGCTCAAGGAGGCAAGAGTATGCGAGGGAGGAACAAGGCGTGGGTAAAAATGAGGAACACTTATCCCTTTATAGAGGCGACGAAAGCGGTGCGCTTCCCCACTAGCCTGTTGATAATCGCTTACTTCCCAAGCGCCACGATTGATGGCACGGGGGGATTACCCATACCCGTATTGATGAGAATCCCGTGATAAGGGGACATGATCTCTGCTTTGACAAGACGTGTCAAGGAAACCGCCTCGCAATGCATGCTGTGGCTGGTTGTGAAAAAACGGTTCAAATAATGACCTGGCTCTAATGGCATGTCACGTCGTCTAAAAGTTGTCAGCTGAAGTATCATTCTCTCTACGGTGGTATGTGAAGATCATTTTGTAGATCCGGACATGACCTACGTGTTCGATAATAACCTGGGAGTATTCGGAGGAGGAACCCGCCTTGCAATGCCGAAGACAAGACTACGTGTCGGACTCATCGTTATTGAAGCCTGGTTCAGGGGCTGCCGAGGGAGTTCTGGATAAGGGGGTATCCGGACAGCCAGACTGTATACATCATCTGGACTATAGAAGCGTCAAGATACAAGAATCAATACTTCGGCTCATGTCCGGATGGGACTCTCCTTTGCATGGAACACAAGCTTGGCGATCCGGATATTATGTTTCCTTCCTTGTAGCCGACTCCATGTAAACCCTAGCTCTCCGGTGTCTATATAAACCGGAGAGGATGGTCCTTAGAAGGCCGATCACAATTACAATCATACCATCATAGGCTAGCTCTTAGGGTTTAGCCTCTACGATCTCGTGGTAGATCTACTCTTGTACTACACATATCTTCAATATTAATCAAGCATGAAGTGGGGTTTTACCTCCATCGAGAGGGCCCGAACCTGGGTAAACATTGTGTCCATTGCTTCCTATTACCATTAGCCTAAGACGCACAGATCGGGACCCCCTACCCGAGATCCGCTGGTTTTGACACTGACATTGGTGCTTTCATTGAGAGTTCATCTGTGTCGTCGCTTCGAGGCTTGATGGCGGCTTCAATCGTCAACAACACGGTCCAGGGTGAGACTTTTCTCCCCGGACAGATCTTTGTGTTCGGCGGCTTCGCACTGCGGGCCAATTTGCTTGGCCAGTTGGAGTAGATCGATAGCTTCGCCCATGGCCACTAGATCAGGTTCGGAAAGTTGAACTACACGGCAGATATCCGCGGAGACTTGATCTTCGACGAATTCGAGCCTGCGCCAGGGACACCGAACAGTCACGACGAGCACGCTCTAGACCTGCTGTCCTTGTTTAGCCCACCAGCAGTTCAAGACAATAAACAATTCGGCACAATGGTATATACAACATTCAAACACTGACTAGTGACTACTACTGACATAAACAGCAAGACATGATAGTTCATAAGAAGTCTTGCTACACCACCAAAACGCACCCATCAGCAGCACTCAGACTCTCATGATCTAGACAAGAATGACATTCTAAATAGAGTCAACTATTACATAGTAAGAGTGACATAGATGAGGATGACCAAATGACAAGGAATATGCATAACAAAAGAGAGAACTAGCCATCCAGAACAAGCAGCAAAGACAACAACTCATTCAAAGAGGGATGATCCAACACCATCATAATGCATCCCCGCTTCAGCCACTAGTGATTCGGAGACACCAGTACTCCACCCTTTCGACGCAACAACCCAATTACCTATCAACCTGAAGGCTTGAACCACATCACCACCTATCAGACTTGACACATCCAAGGATCAAAGTTAATCCAGATGCCTGTGTCATTCTCACCTTCTTTTGGCTGCAGGTTTTATCGTTGACAATCAGGGGAGTTTGCTCCCGAAGTCCTAGGGCTCATCGTGTAGACACAGTTTCCATTGCAAACAGAGCCTCTCTGCCATCAAGGTCCTTGCCAACGGTGATCTCCTAGTTAATCAAATAACTGAGTCTGAGAAATAGAGAGTGTGAAGCAAGGTTGTTTACCCGCCTCCAACTCAAAAATCCCGAAGGCCCCAACAAATTGGTATCCTCGTCATATATGTAACAACCACTGTCCGGATACTCACGTATTTCATGGTGCTTGTACACAGTGGGGTTTTTGCAATATAACTTTTTTGGCTCATGTGTGTGAATGATCATCAGTCTTTTGCCGTCGTATGATCGAGCGAGGAACCATTTGTGCTTCCCTGTTTTCGGCAAAGGTGGTGTGATTACAAAGGGCAGTAACTGTAGGTACAGTGCATCATATCAAAAAGGATAGGCATTGTTAATGTAAGATCAGCATTGTTCAGAGTATGAGTAGGATAATGCAAGAAACAACATTGATATGTCCCTGTTGGAACTGAGAGGAAAATACATGGAAATGTATACTGGGTTCAAAAATATAGAAGTGCCATGCATGGTTATACTCATGTTATCTCGTAATCGATTCTTCACAGGAAACTACCAGGTCATGCATGTTATGTGATCATGTTCTGTCCTCACAAACAAATTCTTCAAGAAAAGTAACAGACCATGCATTGTTATATACTCATGTTCAGTGGGCAAATTTTTTGTGAGGATATTATTCTAGCCATTGATTGCTGAAGGGCGAATATAGGTATGTACACATGGTAAGCATTACAAGATTTCACTACTTCCAAATATAGAGTTCTCCATATGCACATTTACTTCCCTAATGTATGGTTAGATGAAACCAACAGTGTGATGCATGTTTCTACATCACAAAAATGAGGAAACTAACATGGCTATTGATACACACTCATATTTAGTAGTATATAGATTACTATAAAATAAGGAGAATATCCATATCGTCCTAACCGTTTGATTATTCAAGGGTACAAATTGGTTGTAATGACATGGTCATAATCACATGTATTAACTCATTGCAAATATAGCTGATTTATGGTGTCTCTAATACATTGCCATAGTTCTACTCAAATTCTGCTCAAACAGGGATATGCCAATCATCACAAAAAGTTCAAATAGTGTCATGGCGTTCTCATTAACATCAGAAGAAAACAACTTACACGCGTCGTCCCAGCAATACGTGGTGCCATCTGCTTTGTCGATCGCGTAGATGATGCCATTGTGTTGAATAGCATCACAAAAGTGTGTATCAGCTTTGACGATCCACTGCGAGCTGAGTTGTCTCCAGCTAAAGAAGGCGTCGACGTAAAGATAGGCGAGTCCGCGATCAAACATGGCAATTAGCTTGAAGTCTGCGTAATCCACATGACGTGGGCACTTGGTAGATTACAATCTTCTGCAAAACAAGGTTCGTCCAACTGACGTGGTAATCTAGGTGACTTGGACCGCGACGGTAAAACCCTATACAATCCAACGGAGGAAGGATAATATCATGGGGGCTCTGGAAGTTCACGAGTACCAACTTTCTCCCGTCTTCTCTGATGGCAGCCATCCAATGGGAGTTCATGCCGACCTAGTACATACCTGCCAAGAAGTTTCGGGTGATGGTGATAGGATCGAAGTCGAGGGAAATGATGTACGGTGACCCACTACATACTTACAAAGAAGTTTCAGCTAATGGATGTCAGATTGAAGTCAAGGGGCATCCTGTACGCCTCCGTATCATGGTGAGCAAATCTCGCAAGACCAGATAGTAGCAAGTAGGGTGTCTTGAAAAGCTTAGGCCTCGCTTCGATGATGGTCGTGTGCATGTCCCTCGAGCAGGCAGCCAGCCGTACGGCGCTGAACATGTCCATACACGAACAACAGAGGTCAATGAGGTCACTAGGGAGATTGCTCCAATCGCGGCTCATATGGAAGCTGCGCGGTTCGCGTTCTGCCCTGGTGGAGTTTGGAAGGTGGGGTTCTTGGGGGATTGATTTGTGGGGGAGAAGTTGTCGGTGCTGGAGCAGCTAGCGAGGGAATAGTGGTACTAGGGGAGGCGAGCGAGGCGAGGGTATGCGGGGGCACACTGAGATGGAGATGGAGATGGAGATGGAGTGGTGCTAGGGGAGAGGGAGATGAGGCGAGGAATGTTAATGTGCTATAAAGCGATGGCCACAGACTATACGGTGCACAAGGTGAGGCAGACTTTGGTAACCCGAATACGCCGCCTGGGTTTTGCCACTTCACTATGAGGACAGGATGAATAATATTTTAACCATCAAGTGTCCACAGTTGTGCTACTACTACAAGTAGGAACATGAGTACTCCAGTACTATATAGCGGAAATAGGTCTCCCATGCTAGCATGCCTCTGGGTTCACTTCATCCTCCAGGTATCATCCATATTGCGAGCAGAACCAAATTCTCACGCATGCGGAAGCGCGAAGAAGGGCTTTTTCTTTTTTGGGGATAACATCGTATTCCTTAACCAAAGAATGTTGTGTCTCCCACGCACGTGCCAATATTCATCCGAACCAGCTACAACACATTTTTTATATATCTATTTGCATAGGTCCCACCTGTTAGGAGGGGTGCAAAAATAAAAAGGAATCATAAAATGTCTCGCCACGGTGATTCGAAAGAGTGACCTCAACTAGCCAGTGTCACATGTAGCACTAAGGTACCACTCCCTAGTCGACCTACATAGCCTTTTCGTTTAGTCTACCTAGCCGTCTAATCAACTGCCTGCAGGCCACTTCTCCCATTTACTTCTCCATCGGGAACCGATTTTCCTAGGCTTCTTCACCTCTCCTTCATCTTCATTTGCATCCAAACCCCACTGCATTCACACTATTTTAACCTCTTCACATGCTCCTGGAGTAATTCAGAAGCCCCTTTAAATAATCATCTTCTTTAGTCAGACTAGCTATTTAATCCTAATTCTCCAAACCATAGCCTTCCGGTCCAGCGGTTCCAAATGGCGAAAGAGATCCAGATGCAGTTTTTTAGCGTCCAACATGTCCTCGTCGAAGGCTCGCTGAGCATAGTTACCACCGTCACCGACAACCCAAGGGTTGTTCGGAAGTATATCAACAATGTATCCAACTCCCTCCAAAAGGTAGAGATGAAGGTCATCGGTCTTGACGTAGAGTACACAGAGCGTGCCACTGGGAAGATCCAACGCGCCACCGTCCTTCAATTGTGCGTCGAAGATGATGTTTTGGTGTACCACATCATACACGCGCCCTCCATACCAAGTGAGCTCGACTATTTCTTGTCTTGGGAGGGTATATATACTTGTATGGGGAAGCCATCGAAGGGGACAAACAGAAGCTAGCACCATACAACCTTGATTTGAAAAGCATCGCTGACCTACAAACCAGAATCAAAATTCTCGTAGAAGATTGTGATAAACAGATACCATCCCAATTTAACGTAGCAAATTTTGTGCTCGGTACAAATATTCAAAAGGGTGACGAGATGGTGGCATTAAGGTCGTCTAGATGGGAGAATTATCCCTTGACGTATGAGTGGATAAAATATGCTGCCCTCGATGCCCGTGTCAGTTTCGAAATAGCTGCAAGGTCCAAAGAGCTTGTGCGAAGCCGTCTCCCACAGAAGAAGAAGAAGAAGAAGAAGAAGAAGAAGAAGAAGAAGAAGAAGAAGAAGGAGGAGGAGGAGGAGGAGGAGGAGAAGAAGAAGAAGAAGAAGAAGAAGAAGAAGAAGAAGAAGAAGAAGAAGAAGAAGAAGAAGAAGAAGAAGAAGAAGAAGAAGAAGAAGAAGAAGTTGCACCAGTAGCAGGGCATT
>NC_041385.1:171135554-171214460 GCF_002162155.2 Triticum dicoccoides
TATCCCTTGACGTATGAGTGGATAAAATATGCTGCCCTCGATGCCCGTGTCAGTTTCGAAATAGCTGCAAGGTCCAAAGAGCTTGTGCGAAGCCGTCTCCCACAGAAGAAGAAGAAGAAGAAGAAGAAGAAGAAGAAGAAGAAGAAGAAGAAGAAGAAGGAGGAGGAGGAGGAGGAGGAGGAGAAGAAGAAGAAGAAGAAGAAGAAGAAGAAGAAGAAGAAGAAGAAGAAGAAGAAGAAGAAGAAGAAGAAGAAGAAGAAGAAGAAGAAGAAGAAGTTGCACCAGTAGCAGGGCATTATGGATGCATGAACTATGCCTCTCTTGTAAAAAAATATTTCCTCTCTGTGTATATTGATATAGATGAACTATTTCGATGGTGTGCATGTCTTTGGAACAAGTAGCAGCGTAGGTCCGCTTGACTATAAGGAACTATTTGTCCACCTAGCTTTCACTACTAATCCTTCCAGCGATTGGTATAGAATGCATGTGTCAGCAGACATGACAGCTTGTCCATGGAAGTTGAACTACGGCGTCCGTCATGTTTCATACACTGCCACTCGTGATTCCCACGATGCCGCTCCAACCCATGACACCACGTCCCCCGACGTGCGCCTCACCCCTCTCGGCTGCACTGCCCCTCTACCTTTGTGTGGATGACATGTGGGCCAGCTGAAATGCGGCGAGCATCAAGTTTCTACCATAGCCACACATGATTCCCACGAGGCCGCTCGAACCCATGACACCACACGTCCCCCGACCTGCGGCTCAGCCCTCTCGGCACCACCGTCCCTCTGCCTTTGGGAGCATGACATGTGGACCAGGCACCTATCGAGGCGACTAAAGATGAGTCCCGTGGGCCCCGAGAGGGAAATATAACTCCTGCGCCAGGCCTTGTGGTGCTTCAGCTGCACGAACTCGTTCCAAACTCGAGATTTGTTTCTTACTAGCAAGATGCCCGTGCGTTGCATGGAACATCAAGATGCATTTGTTTGAGTAGTTTATCTTGTGAGGAGAAAAGGATGAACGAGGGAAGGCCTTATTTGCAAAGGTGGAGAGGGGTGTGAGTATCTTTTTACAAAATTGCCATAGTACCCTTCCATGGACATCTACACCTCATAACACCCCGACGTCCAGCTGTGGCACCGTCGCCACGGCCAGGCCACCGTCGGCCGGTTCAACTCGAACGAGTGAGTCGCGAACGCTGCTGCCACAACCTCCAGCTGGGCATCTCGAACCAGACCGATCCTGCTTCCCCGTAGCCGACCTATGCTGGCACGTGGCCGCACGCAGTTGAGCCGCGCGTCAACGTACGATGGTTGGAATGCCTCCAGGCTCACTGGCTCAACTACGTCGAGTACATCACGTTTGCAAACCGGTATCCATTGAGCAGGTTGCTCCTGCCCACGAACACATGCCTATACGTATCCAGCATTCCAGCCTCGTTGTTGAGTGGTACATCCTCCGGACGGTGCAAGCGATCGGAATCTCGAGCCCAAGTCGAGCTATGTGCCTCGGGTAGATCACTGGCTCCCCCTAAGCTCCCACTCGGCCGTCGTTGCCGTCGCACCACTGACGATCGGGAGCAGCACCCTGCCGCTCATCCGGAGCGTGATCTAGTAAACGCCGTGCGGCCTGTCACAACAGTCAAGCACCCTTGACATGTGTCGGCCGGGCAGAGACTTTTCTTGGCCACAAGCTCCATGGTCTCGTCCAAGATCGGTGTGGTACTGCAATTGAACATGTGGGTAAAATACTACGGGAGCAGCTGCATGCGCATGGCCCAGACGCCGATGTTCGCATGGAGGAGGTGGTACTCGCTAGCGCTGTAGCGTGCTACATGGCTTCGGCACGCACATGTTATGATGCTCTGGCGTTGGCACCGGTATTGTCAACGCAGCTGATGATCCGGAGGAGGACGAGTTGGAAAGGAAAGGGTCTTGCATGCATGTACATATTCATGCAGGAAATTATTTCCTGGAAATACGACCTTTTCTTAACTTTATTTGAGGCTATAGATGACCCACACGAGGAAATCTATTATAACTATTGGATGAAAATTAGTGGTGCAGGAGTACGGATCGGAGCATGGGAGGGGAGCAGGCAAGCCTCGTCCGCCGACCTGTGCCTCACCCCTCTTGATCCCACCGCCGCTCTGCTTTCATGAGAATGACATGTGGGCCAGCCGCATTTAAGGTCCACGTGTCATTGACTCATAGGCCGGTGCACTAAGCCACTGAAGCTCGACCCCGTGGGCCCCGAGAGAGAAATGTAACTCCTGCGCCGGGCCTTGTGGTGCTCCCACAGTACGAACTCCCAAACCCGTAATTTGTTTCTTACTACTACCAATGTGTCGGCCCGTGCGTTGCAATGGATCCAAAGTATCTATTTAGTCGAGTGTACTGTAAACACATTATCTATTTATTTTTCTCTAGCCTTTCCTAGCCATGCAACCAAGCCACATAAGCTTCATGGGTGCCCCCAAATCATACTATTCATAATATGTTGACTGAAAAAAGATAAATCACCCAAAACAAGATCTTCCCATTTTTTGTTCCTACGATGTTGTGCCGTGCATGTACCTAGTTGTATAGTGGTAGTACTAGTTGTACTACAAACTTCATACTAGTAGGAGTACTAGTATGGAGTGCTCCTACTCTATCAACGAGTCCCACTTGACACCAAATTTCTTGGCTTCCGTGCTACAGCTAGATTTTCCCCTCCTCATTTCTGTTTTCCAACGCGCTGGGCGGGTTGCGGTTGCCGATAGTCGATTTGCTCAACTGCGGTCCCACATGAAAGAGAAAATGCTAGGCAACCGCCTTCCCTAGCTATGTGGCATGCCAGACGGGCCATGGAGTACTCCCGATTCCCGGGCGTGTGGGGGTGCGACGCGAACGTGGCAGGCCTTTGTCTTTTACTAGCAATGTGCTGTGTGTTGCGACGGATCCAAAGTAGAATAGTACTTGTTCACAAACTTGAAAGAAAACACACTTGTTTTGATATATATAAATATACCACTAACAATATATTACTTTTCACTCAAAATATATTTCTCAGTCTATTTTGATGAGGTGAGGGAGTGATGTGGTTGCTTTCAAGATAATAAGGGGTTTTCTGCAAATTGGAGCAGAGAAGTGGGCTATCGTTGCAAAAATGCCACAACTTACTTGACAGCCGTTAGATGCAGATCTAATGGTCAGAAATGACGGATGGCAGGCACAATACCATCACCAACTGAGTCTTTTATAGGAGTGGAGAAACATTTATAAATTGTAACATTTGGTTCTGCTCCTTTGCATGATTGATAGATAGAAATAACGATTGGAAACGCTAGGGCGGGGCTTTTCCGCCAGATAAGCATGGTAGTAGCTAGGTTGGCACATCATCGGTTTGGTCACATGTGGTTCGACATGCTGTCGTTTTTCTAGCAAGATGCTCGCGTGTTGCACAAAGTTGATGGAAAAGGTAAGCACAACTTATAAGTTGACGGGTGGAGTACTAGTTATAGTGATGCATATAATTGCCTCCAAATGTGAGCAAAGGGATCGCACATGTCTGTATTGACTAGAACGAGAATGCAATAGCACAATAAGAATTAAGGCCACGATGATGCAATCGCAATGGTGGTTACATGAGGCAAGAAGAAAGATGCATGCATCAACGTACGACCTCCTCCTCCTCCTCGACTCACTGCGTCGGGCCACCGACCGGCGGCTTAGGAGCGGCGGCTTTTCTGGCGAGGTCAAGGTGCTTCTCAATAAATGCGTTCAATGCTTCCATCCGGTTGATGAAGGCCAATGTCGCAGCGTCCACACCGGCCTTGTAGATACCTATGTACATGACTTCCTCGTACACGTGGATGTGTAGGTCGACGAATTCTTGCAGGGCGAGGCGCCTCAAGGCGAGCGCGACCTCCAGGTGGACATTCTTTGTTGCATCGGTGGGCAGTCGCAGGGCCACCAGTGCTTGAAAGAGGTTCTCGTCATGGAGGCCGATTAGGGTAGCAGGCAATGTGGAGCCCGGGCACGCGGGCTGGAGGAGTATGGCGATGTTGTCCGTGAGCTTCTTGATGATGGTGAACTTCTTGATGGTGGCAACTATCATCTGGTCCAACTGAGAGTCGTAGCTGGCGTCGACGATGGCCATGAACCAGCTGGTCGCCAACACCGTCTGGAGATGATCCTCGGTGCCATGCTGCAGGCCGGCGTCGTGGACCATCTGGCACAGCCGCTGGCCGCTCGTATACATCGCCGCCATGGGTATGGAGTGAGCACTTTTGCGCTTAGTGTAGGTTCTTAGGTGCATAGATGTGGTAGATGCATTGGAATGGAGGGGCGCCTTTATATGAGTGCAAACTGCGTTGCATTCACATTATGCTGCCTCTTTTACCCGTCCTCCTCCCATTACTTCCCTCACGCATTCAGGATGCTAATTTAAGGAGGATGCATCATTGGTCATTCAACATTTCAGGAACCGCTACCCTCTCTCTCGTCTGGATTAAAGCCGTATCGGGAAATGTCCTCGTTTTACTAGTAGCTATCAAATCAAATACTAATACGGTGCTGCCCGCTGCACGCCCAGCTGAACACGCCTCCTTGCCTCCATCAAACGCCTCCGTTAAACCCGCATGCAAACCAAGAAACCTACTCCGACCACATGTCTGTTCATGAGAGGGTCGGAATTAAATGCAACGCCGGCCGAGCTCCCCCTGTCCGCCCTCAGTTTAAACAAGGCTAGATGCCGGCCAAACTCCCACCGTTCACCCTTTATTTAGACGAGGCCAAACAGACAGATGGCAAGAATCGCACCCCTTCGCCGCTCCCCCATCTCCTCCTTCACCATTTTCTCCACTCTTCCGATGGCTTCTGAGGAGCCATTCTCCGGCATACTACACGACTAGGTGGCCCGCCGAGCCCTCCTGATATGAGCGAGGCTGCTCGGTGCTTCAGCAACCTCGCTTGGCCCGACGGATCCAGTTGCCGCCCCAAGCCGATGTGGTTCAGCAACTCGCCGCTCCAGTTTAGCTCTATGAGGAGTGGCGAGTTGCTCCACACCGGCACGACGGCACGGGTGTCGTCGCTGCCATGTTGTACCGTGCCACTAGTGTCTGCGGTGGCCGCGCCTCCCGTGTCTGTGGGCGCACCTCCCGTGCGTACGGTAGCGCCATGCAGGTAGAGACAGAAGTCGAGTGCGTGGAGAGCAATGAGTCAGTGGCCAGCTCCTCCGTGTTCGTCGCCATCATCAAGGAGAAGTAGAACACGGGAGGCCGCCGCAACTTGGGTCCCATGAAGTCCACCGCTGAGGCGACGATTGTGTATACATGTTGTTTCTTTGCTGCTTCGTCTCTTCGGAGGACCTTCGTCGACCCTGCAAGTGTCTGCCAGACATGAGGAAGACAGAGGGCCGGATTAGCATCGCTTAGTTCATGTAAATTTAATGCAATCCGTCATGTTTATATGAAGATTCGGCTTTTTATAAGAAATCCTTCTTACTTATATGAAATCTGTCCGTGTTTGCACGAATTTCCTTTTGTTGGTTGGAGTTGTGAAAATGTATGTCGCTGGCATTGGATGTCCTCCGTGGAAGGAAGCGGGATGAAATTTGCCGGCTGCCATTGGAGGCTCTTATGCTGGAAATAATAGAGTCACATCCAATCCATTTGAGTTAATTGCGTGTATGATTCTCCGTCTATAAAAAGTTAGCTGCATGTACAATGTACATGACTTGCAGGGTGGCTACAACTTCGTATAGAAAGTTAAAAAGAAATAAATCCATCCTTAATCTTGTATTCTAAGTACTCTGTGGGTTCCACTATCAATACAGTAGCGAAAGAAGTATATACAAAATTATATAATATAAAAATCTAAAGTTAAAGACAGAATTCGAATTCAGCTCATCACGTTGCGAGCATCCGGCGCTAACCAGTTGAGCACATGTTCGTTGTGGAGGATGCTGGAGATATATCTCTATGTCTACTCTTATACTCCTTCCATTCCTAATTATTTGCCTTTTTCAGATTTCAAATGGACTACCACATACGGATGTGTATATAGACATATTTTAGAGTTAGATTCACTCATTTTGCTCCGTATGTAGTCACTTGTTGAAATCTCTAAAAAGACAAATATTTAGGAATGAAGGGAGTAGAAAAGAGACTTGGTGATGATGGTTTGCATGCCATCCTGCAAGAGAGGCCATCGGATTTATATCTAACGGATAGGAAGCAAACTATGGCAATTTTGCAAAAAGATACCCACACCCCTCTCCATATTTGCAAATAAGGCCTTCCATCGTTCATCCTTTTCTCTCACAAGATAAACTACTCGTAGAAATGCATCTTGATGTTCCGGGCAACGCACGTGCATCTAGCTAGTTTCTTTTAAAATAATTGGGTTGAAGTGATATATTTTATGTCTGCCTTGAATGATCTCAGATTCACTAGTAGAAACAAAGAAAAGGTTGCCTTGTTAATTAAGAGAAAATAGGGTGAAAACTATCACATGAGGCTGGTAAAAACAAGACACACTAGGTTCAACACCATTGTCATAGCAACTGTTTGTCCGCTGGAACTCTACATATAAAGGGGGCTACGGAGAGAAAGACGTATCGAGTGTGTGTGAGCGAGGCACAGAGACAGAACTAGCGCATGTGTCACTGGTATGCATCGGTGCTATACAAACAGTTTTTAACCCCTTTTCCGTGACGACATTTGGAACCGTCACCAAGTGAGTGTGGGCGATAGGGGGGGTCCTTCCCACACGACCCAGAAATCATAGGGGATAGGCCCTCCTGGCACACAGGCTGGGGGAAAATGAGCTCGTGTGCGATCGGATGAGGCATGGAAACCCAATTGTTTCCATTAGTATGTACATCCCACATGGTGAATCCCAGAAAAACATTTTAGTTTGTATCTATATCACACAGGGTCAATCCAAGGAGTACATTTTCGTTCTTATGTACATCCCACACAGTCAATCCAGGGAAAACATTTCCGTTCGTATGTACTTCCCACACAGTCAATCCAGGGAAAACATTTCCGTTCGTATGTACATCCCACACAGTCAATCCAGGAAAAACGTTTCCGTTCATATGTACATCCCACACAGGTTTATGTATAGGCTTGTGTGTGATAGGTGTAACTATCACACACGCCCTTTGTTGATTAATCGTTTTCTTTTATCAACTATATCACACACGATTTGATGAAGAAAACTGTGTAGCGTTGGGCTATCCATCACAGGCGCTTTTACTTCTAGAACCGTTTGCAAAGTTCCACGACCCATTTAGCAGGTTTATTAGTTTACAATTAATAATTCCAGTATTATGCAAATTCACATTTCATATCGAACAACTATTTGCCAATTTCATATCAGGCATATAGATATATTTTAACATCACAGTATGATAGCTACCGGAAAATAGCACATTACAACATATAGATAGTTCAACTTCATAAGAACAATATTAGAACAATATATTCATTTCCGTAGTTGAGATCATCCAGGCTCTCCTTATCCACCTCTTCTTTCAGTTCAGTAGAACATGTTTTGAATTGGCTAGCCGGGAAAGCGCCTCCTCCTTCGCCAACACCATCTTAGCAAAGTCTGATTTAAAAAATCTGAGCTCATTCTCCACCTTCCTCTTTTTATCCCGCATCTTCAAATATTCTTCAGCGTTGACAACACTTTCTCTAAGCATACCTCTGTTCTCTTCCTGATACATGCTCTAGAGCTTTGCTAGGCACATGTTCAAAGATTGTCGCCACTCTTGATCAACCCACTCCAAAGAACACTTCTGTTCATCCTATAAGATTTAAAACTAGATCAATAATAATTGTAGGGAAAATGGGTTTATAGCAACATAGAAAATCACCAATACTTATTTTGAAAACTGAAGAAACATGTTAATTATTACATATCTTCTCAAAATATCAATGTGCAAATGAATTATTTGCTACTGAGACAACAACCAAATTCTGAAACATTAGAAGCTATAATTAACTACAACAACGCTACAAGTTCTTACTCATCTACTATAAATAACAAATCGAACATTTTAAGACGAAGGTAAATATAACTACAACAACATAGCGATAGTGTTTGGATGACAGCAAATTGATACTAACAAATGTGTACATGCACAAATTTAGTAACATAGAACTAATAGCACTAAGGTTGTCCAGTATGTATGCCAAAACTGGTGTAAAGACAACTATTGCTCCATCTCGCACCGGTGCCCTGCACTGGCGAGCCGATGCAGCGGAAAAAAAAAATCAGGGACCCAAACTCCAGAGCACCTAGTTGCTCTGACGCCCAGTTCCTTCATGCCATAAAGATTTATTATTTTACTTCTTGGCTGCTCGAATGTGTGGAAAAGTTGGCTCCACAAACTGCTGAAGCGGTGCCAAATAATTTTCTAATGGCACCGCTGAGGAGATGGCAACATTTTTAGATACTAGGTATAAACTAGGACACTGTCTTAGGATGAGTTTGGTTAAAGGTGTGGTATGAATGGGTTGGGAGCATGACACTGTCTGAATCACATCTAACAAATGATTTGTAACAATGTAAGAGGGTCTAACCTTCTCTGCACATGCCAGAAACTTCCTCCCACTATCCACAGATTCAAACACAGCTAGCTTCACGCATGGAAATTGTTGGTAACAACGAGTAGATAGATCTTCAGCCACCCCGCTTCATTCTTAGCAACTGATGGTCCTAGGGAACTACAAGAGGAAGAAATGACTCAAATCGACCGCCGGGTAAAAATCCTTCATTCCAAGCCTTAGCCCGAGAGCGAGAAGAGAGGCATACTTGGGTGGTTAAGGAGTCGTCGTCGAAGGAGGAACCGCTGGAGAGGTCTTTGAAGAAGGCCATGGCAACCCCGAAGGTAGGATGCGAGACAGCGAGAGCGAGGAAGCAAGTGAGGAAGCGGCTATAGCTTAGGATGGAAGGAAGGAAGGAAGGGAGAAACAGGGAAAATGTGACTTCTGGTTGTTGAGAAAAGGGATGGGGAGGGGGAGGGTAGATATTCCAGCGGTAGGCCAAAAATTTCAAAATGGGGAGGGAAACTTTGCGTGCGGTGCCGCCGGACACCATTCACTTTGAACGATAGTGTGCATCGCAAAAGATTCTTCTGCTTAACATGCATGGGATGAGTTTGATAATTCAAATGTTGGTGGAAATTTCCCCGGGTACGTCATTGCACAATTTAACATCGCATGCTAATTTGGGCACACAAAAGAGCGTACATCACATAGACCAGACTTACTGAATCGAGCAATTTTAGTAATTAAACAGAGCTAAACATTGCTCTAACAAAAGACCAACATTAAAAACAAAGCCTAAGTATGAATAATTTTAACAAATCCACCACCACGCCAGACTATGCATCGCCGGTGTGAGATGAGACGTCGATGACTTGTCCTGGCGACATGCCGGCGTTGGTGGACTCCGCGTCCCCCTGCTGAAGTCAACCACGTTCTCGGCGCCGCCCTCAAGGTTGTAGTGCTCGTAGTAGTGGCTGCGCCAGAGCTCGTGTTGGTACTCTACAGTCGATTCCTCGACGGGCAGACTCTTGTCTACCTCGACCTGGGCCACATGCAACTCCTCCTCCCGGCGCTCCTCGATCTCCGCCGCCACCTGCATCTCTAGCTCCCGCTCGACGACCTCATGAGGAAGTAGGTGCTCCATGGCCACTACCGGCTTTTCGGACATGGGTTGCATGCTGGATTCCGAGGTGGCGTGGAATATCTTTGCATGGATGGCCTCAAACCGGGCCAAGGAGACATCGACGGCACGGACGGCAGCTCGAGCGCGCTCGGCATTTGCAGCCGCCAACGCAGTAGCAGCTGCAGCCGTCTCGGCTGCTGCAGCTGCCATGTTGGCTGCCACAGACGCTCTCTCGACGAAAGAGGTCGCGCTCAATGCGGATGCGGCGGCACTCTCAGCGTAGGTGTCCTAGCTCTCGGCGCTTGGGGGGGGGGACGCGGCCATCATACGGGCCTTCACGAAGCGTTTCCACGACGTCATCTTTGCAAGAATGGGTGCGGGAATGGGGATCGGGATTGGTGGGTTCGGGAGTTGCCGACACTGGAGCAGACGAGTCAACAAAGCTTAAGGAGGAAGACTTAAATAGACCTAGAAATTTTCATCACAAACAATTCCTACAAAACAACTGTGTGATGTTGTAGATATTTTGTATTAGCTGTGAAAAATAAATTTGGAGTAAAGTGGCAACATATGGTGTTTTAAATGTATGAGAAAAATTGTAGTACTAATACAACAGTCATGTCAAATTTTGGAAAATTGCAGGGGTCATTTCACCTTTTAAGACATTTAACTGATTTTCGGGCCATTTAATGACCGTAATTGAAATTTGAACTACATGTACATGCAACAGCTAACGATAACAGTTTGAAAAGTCATAATTTGTGTACTTGTGTGTGATTTAATTCCATGTGCAGTAAATTGGAAGGAATTTTCAAACATATTGGTCTAAGGGCTATGACACAATTAAACATGGAGTGCCATGGCATTTAAATTCCAAAAAAATTTAAAAAAGATCAGAAACACATGAAACCTTGCTTGATATGATGTCATGCCACCAAGATGATGTGGTACAATTTTTGGCATGTTTAACGAAAGTTTGGAAACACCCCTCACAAACCGGAGCAACTCACTAGAAGGCTCGTGGTTCCGAGAGGGAACAATGCAAGTTTGATGACGAACGAGAGATAGCTTCCTCTTACGGCCTTCAAATTTTTTCTAAGTGTAACGTGCACTAATACAACTGCCATGTGAAAATTTGGAAAATTTCAAGGGCAGTTGACCTTTTGAAGACATTTTAGTGATTTTCTAGCCATTGAAGGACTGTAATTCAAATTTGAACTACATCTACATGCAACGGCTAACCATAATTGTTTGAAAAAACATATGTGTGTACTTATGTGCGAGTTAATTCCATGTGCAACAAGTTAAAAGGAATTTTCAAACATATTGGTCTCACGGCATGGACACTACATGCATGGAGTGCCATGGCATTTTAATTCAAGAAAATAAAAAATGATCAGAAAAACATGAAACCTTGCTTGATGTAATGTCATGCCACCAAGCTGATGTGGTAAAAAATTGTCCTGTTTGACGAAAGTTTTGACACACACACCTCACAAACCGGAGCAACTCACTAGAAGGCTCGTGGTTCCGAGAGGGAACAATGCATGTTTGATGATGAACGGGACATAGCTTCCTCTTACGGCCTTCTAAATTTTTCTACGTGTAATGTGCACTAATACAACTGTCATGCCAAAATTTGGAAAATTTCAAGGGTCAATTGACCTTTTGAAGACATTTAAGTGATTTTGTAGCCATTTAATGACCGTAATTCAAATTAGAACTTCATGTACATGCAACGACTAACCATAACGATTTGAAAAATCATATTTGTGTACTTGTGTGCGAGTTAATTCCATGTGTAGGAAATCAAAAGGAATTTTCAAACATATTGGTCTCACGGCATGGACACATGCATGGGGTGCCATGGCATTTTAATTCCAAAAATTTAAAAAGTGATCAGAAAAACATGAAACCTTGCTTGTTGTAATGTCATGCCACCAAGATGATGTGGTAAACAAATTTGCCTGTTTGACGAAAGTTTGGACACACACCCCTCACAAACCGGAGCAACTCACTAGAAGGCTTGTGGTTTCGAGAGGGAACAATGAATGGTTGATGACGAATGGGAGATAGCTTCCTCTTACGGACTTCAAAAGTTTTCTACGTGTAACGTGCACTAATACAACCGTCATGTCAAAATTTGGAAAATTTCTAGGGTCATTTGACATTTTGAAGACATTTAATGATTGTAATTCAAATTTGAACTACATCTACATGCAACAGCTAACCATAACGATTTGAACAATCATATTTGTGTACTTGTCTGCGAGTTAATTCCATGTGCAGTAAATTAGAAGGAATTTTCAAACATATTGGTCTAACGGCATGGACACATGCATAGAGTGCCATGGCATTTTAATTCCAAAAGAACAAAAATGATCAGAAAAACATGAAACCTTGCTTGATGTAATGTCATGCCACCAAGTTGATGTGGTAACAAAATTGGCATGTTTGACGAAAGTTTGGACACACACCCCTCACAAACCGGAGCAACTCACTAGAAGGCTCATGGTTCCAAGAGAGAAAAATGCATGTTTGATAACGAATGGGAGATAGCTTCCTCTTACGGCCTTCAATTTTTTTCTACGTGTAACATGCACTAATACAGCTGTCATGTGAAAAATTGGAAAATTTCAGGGGTCATTTGACCTTTTAAAGATATTTAAGTGGTTTTCAAGCCCTTTAATGACCGTAATTCAAATTTGAACTACATCTACTATCAATGGCTAACCATAACGGTTTGAAAAATCATATTTCTGTACTTGTGCGCGTGTTAAAAAAATCATCAGACGATGTAAATATCTGGTGTTCAAAAAAGAAAATGTAAAATCTGGCAAGACAACCGGCCCCACACAATTGGCACTCTATTTTGTGCCTCGAGGTTTGGAAGGTGAGTGGCGGGCGTTATTAATTAGACACGGTTCTGCATTGGGAACCATTAGCTATTATGTTCACACATGGATTTTGCTGCGGGAATCGTGTGTAATTCACACTACAGTACTCGTAAATTCTGACGATCGGCATGTGTACTGTTCCCGTCGATCTAGATTCCAGATGCCAATAAATACTACCTTGCTCACGTCGTCCCGTCTGCATTCTCATCTAGATCCTCCCCTTGCTCGCCCTCTCTCTCTCTCTCTGTGTGTGTGTGTGTGTGTCTCTCTCTCTCTCTCTCTGTCTCTCTCTCTCAAATCTATGCCCATGGCGCCGCTGGTCTGCCCACGCACCGACGATGAGTTGCCGCCCCCCGAGGACGCTCACTCGAAGAGCAGCAACGAGGACACCTACGCGCCTCCGGACGTGGTTGCGCCAGACCCTCCCCCCCAACTTTGGATTGGTTTTGGGGCCAATATGATCTTTGTCTTTGGAAGTCGGTGCCACCGGCTGAGAAAGCCAGGCAAGTGGCTTTCAAGAAGGAGATGGCAGAGGAGGATGCGAGGTACCAGGCGGCTTGTGAAGCCCGTGATGCCGCCTGGAAAAGGAGGTGGCGGAGCTTTGGGAGCGGGTGCTTCGTCGTGCGGAGGAGTTGTACAAAGACAGGTACTTCGCAAGGAAGGCCAAAGGGGCTAGGCACCTCGTCGCTGCATGGAGCTGGGCCGATAAGCTCCAGCGTGCCACCGACAAGGAGCTCTGGCGAGCACCCAATGAAATGGCAAGATCATTCGTGCTCGTCCACCTACAGGAGGCAGATCAGCACGTCAAGCGCTGCGAGGCGAAGGAGGCGGAGTACTGCCTCTGCACTGGGAAGTCGCCGCACACCAGGGAGCTGCTGGCGAGGGGCTGCCGGAATACTGGCCCCAGGAGGGATTATTAGTTTTATTATTGTTCGTTTTGAATTTTATGCATCGTACCTAGTAGTTAAGTATCATCACGTATATGTGATGATATTATATATATTCTATGATGAACTAATGAACAATTAATATTGTATATATACTATGCACTCCATTTTCTATCTATTTTTGTGTTCTAATTTGAATCTCTTTTTTAATATCCACATATACAGAATGGAAAGCGTATAAACTCACATTGAAACAGAACATATAGGAACGGAAAATAGAGTACACACATTGAAATAGAGCAATAAATAGAGCAGTACTATGATTGCTATGAATACATAGCTATCCACGTCAAAACGACTCAACACAATAAAATGCGTCCATGAGACCATGACCAGCAGCCCTTGCCTACGGTAGTTCTTGGCTCTGCCTGAACTCGTGCAGGCATTCGTCCATGAGGTCGACACGCTCGTGGTACATCTGGAGCGCGATCTCGAGCTCCAAGTTGGCTATTTCATCGAAGGTCACCACCTCGAGGATGCGACGGCCATGTTCCTCTACTGCGCCCAGGTGGACACCTGGGCCAAGGAGGCGGTCGAGCCTACCAACCAGCACGTTGGCATCAAGCGGGCCGCGTACAAGGCGAACGACGCGACCCATGCGAATAGCATGGCGGGCGTCCGGTGCTAGTACGACGCGGTCGGCCTCTGGTGCAAGTACGGTGTAGAGGGCTTGTGACCACTCCTGGCAAGGAATGGGGGTACTAACATGACGTGTTCCCAGCTGCGATGCCCTGTCCACACCAGGCAAGCTCTGATGGATCCACTCTTGTTGTGCGGCACACCGTGCCTCTTGCTCTGCGGCGCTCCAACGGTCTCGCCATGCGGCGGGCCACAGCCTATCGGCATGGACGTGCCTATCTTGCTCTGCGGCGCACCATCGATCATGTTGTGCGGCGAGCTACAGCCTCTTTGCGCTGACATGCCTATCTTGATCCGCGGGGCTAAAGCGCCATGCGCCAAGGGTCTGCTCAACCCTGGCGATGACGCGCATCACGACATCGTCCATCGCGTTGTCGGGGAGCGCCGCGGCCTCGACGGGCCGTGGTGCCTTCTGGTTTTCCTCATTGATGAGGTTGATGGCAGAGGCGGCACTTTGGTGGGTTGGTATGCTTGGAAAAGGTGGATGTGCTACAGGCTGTGCTTGTTGCCTCCATGCGTCATGCTGTGCCTAGTTTATGTGCAATATCACTAGGTGGCCGGAAACAGGTGAGGAAATGGCGGGAAACGGTGGTGTGCTCATAATACGCCATCAATTAATGGAAACTTAGCATATAAGAAACATCGAGCTAGCACAAGAAGTAGATGATGATGAGATGAACACGGACCTCACTAGGGAACCCGTCGGTGATGAAATCATCATTCGCAAATGGTTGTACACTAGCAAGCGTTTGCACACAACACACACGGCTTATTCCATCACAAACAGGTCGGATGGATCAACTATATGCCACGTATACACATTGTCAAAAAGTAATGCGGTAGACCTCCTTTAACATATGTTAAAAAATAAAACAAAAAGAAAGACCAAGGACCTCGAGGTTAAATTAACTCATGGGATGGGTCATATCAGTCATTTAATTTGACCAATATGACCCATCCTATCAGTTAATTTAACATCAAGATAACTTCCCATCCAGTCACCCATTTGATGGCTGCTCCAGCCTGAGAACACTTAACTTGAGAGTTCTCTTACATGAGCTACTGGTGGAACAACTAGTCCTTGCTGATATAGGATGCCGCTTCGCATCCTTATGGCATATCCGGATGACCGCATGTCCCCCAATGCCCAATAGATGTTGTGTAGACCAAGCATATCACATACGCCTTATTAGAAGCAATCGTCTGGGTTATTATTGGTCTTCGCACACATATTTTATTACAGGCATGTTTGACGCGTATCACAGACATCTTGCTATATTGAATCGTTTCTGTTCTCTTGTCTCAACGCATACAGTTCATCCGAGTGAAACGCTTGCCGTATATTGCACACACCTTGATCTGGCTGGCCGTTTTTTGTGTTGCCTAATCACAAATAGTTCATCCGAGTGAAGCGTATGATGTATATCACACACACACCTTCATCTGCCAGCCCGT
This sequence comes from Triticum dicoccoides, assembly GCF_002162155.2. NCBI lineage: Eukaryota > Viridiplantae > Streptophyta > Magnoliopsida > Poales > Poaceae > Triticum > Triticum dicoccoides. Next base: position 171,151,164 of record NC_041385.1, read on the forward strand.
TTCTTTTGTTCCTCCTCATCACAAACAGTTAATTTAACTGAACCGTGTGCACTGCATCTCACATGCAACCAAAATATGAATCATGTTTGATGCATTCATCATCACAAATGTTTTGCATCTTTTTTGACAGTTTTTTAACACCGCCGTTTGCAATTATTGCCTCGCACACAGTTTCGTTGAAGGGTCTCTGATCGTAGTGTCGCGTTAGCAGCATCCTATAGTAGTGTGTGTGTGTGTGTATCTCTCTCTCTCTGTGTGTGTGTGTGTGTGTGTGTGTTTGAGAGAGAAACTAATTGATAGGTTAAGATCAAGATCGAGTTGTCACCCTTCTGCTATCATTGTTGGGGAGGGGAGGGGGAGAAAGACGTATCGAGAGTGTGCGTGCGGTAGGCACAGAGGCACAACTACCGAGTGTGTGTGTGTGTGTTTGAGAGAGAAGCCAGTAGATAGATAACTATCAAGATCGAGGTGCCACCCTACTCCTTCTTTGTCGGGTAGTGTGTGTGTGTGTGTGTGTGTGTCGGAGTAATGGGCCACGGGTAGGCTAACCCGAGCCCAGAACCTTTCAAAACATCGGGGCAGACTGCGCCCCTCAAGACTCCCCGATAAGGAGCCGCCTTCTGGGAGTCGGCGGCAAGGCCGTCGACTATCCGTCACGGCCGAGTCCCAAGGAGGACTTCGAGATAAGCCGACTCCTATTGGCGGCTTCCAGAGAAGCCGGCTATGGGGAGTCGGCCCGCGACTCCAACCACCTCCTGCCTTCGCCACGATGGACGGGACGGGGTACGGTCGCCGCGTGGCCCATCCCCCTCCCGCCTACGAAGGGCCGGCATGGCTACAGTGCGCCGCATCAGTGGAGATCTCCATCCGGCGCGGCACTGTTGCCATGCCTGCCCTGACCTCAGCCCCCGTGGGCGACGCATTGTGCCCACGACGGCCTGCCTGTATGACCCAGAGACGGCAGGTCCCACCCGTCAGTGGGGGTACAGGAGACGGCAAGAGCACCCCAAGATGGAACCATTGGGAGTCGGCCCCTGGGAGTCGGCCGGCCCCTCCCACGGGCCCCACACGCCATTAGCCAGACAAGACGGGGAATGGCAACAGTGATCGCCCGTCAGGCGGCGGCACTGTTGCCATGACCCCATGACCAAGCCAACGTCATTAGAAGCACGGCTACAGTACCAGGCCTGTCGGCGGGGCCCGCCAGTCGGCGGGCCCCGGCAGTCGGCAGAGAAGACGGCGGCCTAAGAGACAGACGGCTGGGACCCACACCCAGCCGGATTACCATTGTATCCCTAGGGGGCGGGCCTATATAAGCCCCCCGAGGCACCCATGGAAGAGAGATCGCTCCTTTAGACTAGACCAGATCATATAGGAAGGAGGGAGCCAGCCTCACCTTCTCCTACCTCCAGGAAACAGCTCAAGGAGCGACCTTGTAATCACTTTGCCTTAGTGATCATGCGGAGACCCCGCAGAGCAGCAGTAGGGGTGTTATCTCCACGGAGAGCCCTGAAGCTGGGTAAGATTCGCCGGCGTGCATGCCTTCGCCTAATCCCGTTTCCAGGCACCGGCGACGTTCTACTCGCCCCCACCATGATAAGCCATCCTTTGGCATATGTCGCACCCAACCCCCGACATTTGGCGCCCACGTGGGGCCTGGTGCACCGCCGTCCGGAGACCTGCTCTAGACGGGAACCCTCTTCCTCCCCAGCGAGCGTAGCCAGCCCGGCACGCCCGATGGCGCTTGCCCCGACGCGCTGCAAAGGGTCGACGACGCCTGCGCAGCGGGCTGCCTTGCCGATCTTCTTGGCGAAGCTCGCATCTCCGACGAGCCCACATCCGATGCGGGCACAGGCTGCCCCGAGATCCGCCTCGTCAGCCTCCTTGACCAACTCCACGTCTCCGGCGAGCCTACCACGGACTTGGAGTCGGTCGACTCCACTGACCCGATGCTTGTTGATTCCGACACAGCGTCGCTCGACGCCTTCCCCTCCAACATGATCATCTTCGACGATCCTCTCCCGTGAGCCGACAGTGGCGGAAGCACCGTCACCGAAGTATTCGTCACCAGCCACGGCGCCGCCTCCGACGAGAACGCCTGCGACGCTCTACAGGCCACTTTGCACGATCTGTCCGCCCCCATCCCGGCGGACGCTGACGCCGAAGCGCTGGAGGCACGCCGCCTTGCCCTCCTTGCGGAGGGCCAGAAGATTGCCACCATGAGACACCTCACGGAGGCCCACCAGTGCGAAGTCGACCGTGCCGCCTTCAGCACGCCGCCTCCAGAAGGGCCAAGCTGAGTCGGCGTCGTCAAGAAACGCGGCGCGGCCATCGCCAGCATGCTGGGAGCAGACCACCCGGTCTACGCCACGCCCCTCGAGAACCTACGCACCGCCCAGTCGATCGTTGACGATCTAAACGGACTGGGGGCCGACAAGCTCCCCTACATGACCAGACGCATCCAGCAGCTGATCGATGCGGCCGCAACCCGGCATGAGGCCGACGTCCGAGCTGGAAGCCCCCCTCGCCGAGAGCACGGTGCGACGTCGCATACGCTGACTGCGGGTGAAGCCCATGCGAGACAAGAGAAGGAGCCGGCTACTAGCCGCAGCCGGACTCGTATTACCATCGAGCGCGACGCAGAAGGCCGCCCCCGAGGAGTGGAGCGACGAGGCAACCTGCCGCCTCCTCCGCCTCTCGGGGAAAGATATCCTACCTCGCCGCCTGTCGAGCATCCGACTCTCAGCGGCCGACTTGGTCGCCACGAAGGAGTCGGCGAGAATATTGCCCGCCATCGGATTGACCGCCTAGCGCGATCCCTGGCTCTGGAAGAAGAAGATGATGTCGGCCCGCCGTGTTTTGGCCCCCGCATCCGCGACGAGCCCTTTCCCAAAGGGTTCTCGCTCCCAAGAGACACGCCCAAGTACAACGGCTCCGTGAAGCCGGAAGACTGGTTGATCGACTACTCCACCACCATTCGCATAGCGAATGGCAATCGACGCGTTGCCGTGAAATATGTCCCCTTGATGCCTCAAGGCACGACGCGCACCTGGCTCAACAGCCTCATGCCTTACAACATCAACAGCTGGCTAGACTTCACCGAAGCCTTCATACGCAACTTCACCAGCACATACAAGCGGGCTCCCAAGCCCCGACAGCTCTCCTTGTGCGTACAAGGGCCCAACGAATCAACCCGCGACTACCTCACGCGTTGGGCCGAGCTCCGCAACTCCTCCGAAGGAGTACACGAGGTCCAGGCCATAGAGTACTTCACAGCCGGGTGCCGCGAAGGCACTCTCCTCAAGCACCGACTCCTCTGCGACGAGCCGGTAACCCTTGACGAGCTACTGGTCATCGCAGACAAGTATGCCACGGCCGACTCCTCAATGAAGACCGAACTCCGGGTAGACGCCTCCGGAAAAGTGTTGACACCGGCTACCAAGACGCCGGATGGAGAATCAAGCCGGCGCCCATATCAAAATGATCACAAGCGCAAAGCCCCTCAGCCGGCTTCCAGCAGTCGGCAGGTAGCCACGATCGAAGAAGAGCAGCCTGAGGGACAGCCGGCTCCGAAGAAGCGGAAGGGCGGCAGGCCGGCTTGGCAGCCGACTTTCTCCTACGAGCAGACTCTAGACGGCCCCTGCAAGTTCCACAGCGGCACGAAGCCGTTGAATCACACCACCCGGAAATGCCACTGGCTCACCAAAATCGCCAAGGGAGACGACCTCCTGCCTCCTCCGCCTGCTGGGCCGCCGCCTCCACCACCGCCCCAGAAGCCGGCAGTCAGGCTAGTCGGCGCAATACAAGATGAGTACCCAGAAGAGCACGGAGCATACGTGGTGTTCACCAGTGTGGCTGACGATCGACGCAACAGGCGGCAGCAGCAGCAAGAGGTGAATGCAGTAGCATCAAGTACTCCAGAGTTCATGCACTGGTCCAAGAAGCCTATCAGTTGGAGCAGAGCTGGTCACCCAGAGGTGATGCCGAGTCCGGGCTCCTACGCCCTGGTCTTAGGTGCCACTTTTGCCACAGATAGGCGGGCCGCTCGCTTTTCGCGAGTGCTGATAGACGGAGGCAGTAGCATCAACATTCTGTACAAGGATACCATGGAGAAGTTAGGAATCAAGGAAAGACAGCTTCAGAGCAGCCAGACTGTGTTCCACCAATCGGCAAGATCCTGATAGATGTCCTCTTTGGAGACAAAGATCATTTTCGCAGAGAGCCAGTTTGGTTTGAAGTGGTGGACCTCGAAATCCCGTACCATGCGTTGCTTGGCCGACCTGCTTTGGCCAAGTTCATGGCGGTCCCCCACTACGCCTACCTCAGGATGAAGATGCCGAGTTTCAAGGGAATTCTGACCATATCCGGCGACTACAGAAAGCCGTCCGCTTGCGCGGCCGAAAGCAGTCGGCTAGCCGAGTCCTTGGTGATCGTAGCCGAGAGGCGGCTTCTTGACCAGGTTGTGGCAATGGCCGGCAAGCAGCCCGAGATGTCGCCCAACCCCAAGGAGTCTGAAGCTGAAGGTTCGTTCAAGCCGGCCAAAGAGACAAAGAAGATAACCTTGGACTCGGAGCACCCAGAGAGGTACGCTGTCATAGGTGCAAACCTTGACAGCAAATAGGAAGGCGAGCTCGTCGATTTCCTCTGTGAGAATCGAGACATCTTCGCATGGTCCCCTAAAGACATGCCAGGTGTACCGACCGAATTTGCCGAGCACAAGTTACATGTCCGATCTGATGTGAAGCCCATCAGGCAGCCCTTGTGCCGCCTATCAGAATAGAACAGAAGAGTTGTTGGAGAAGAGATAGCCCAGCTCCTGGCAGCCAGCTTCATTATGGAAGTATTTTTCCCAGAGTGGTTAGCAAACCCGGCCCTGGTGCTGAAGAAGAACAAGCAGTGGCGGATGTGTATTGACTACACAAGCCTCAACAAAGCTTGCCCCAAGGACCCATTCGCTCTGCCGAGAAATGATCTGGTGATAGACTCCCCAGCCGGATGCGAGCTGTTGAGCTTCTTAGATGCATATTCAGGATATCACCAGATCAAGCTGAACCCTACTGACAGACTGAAAACCTCCTTCATCACGCCGTTTGGAGCCTTCTGCTACCTGACCATGATGTTCGGCTTAAGGAATGCCGGCGCCACCTTTCAGCGCTGCATGCAGAAGTGCCTCCTCAAGCAACTCGGCAGAAATGCCCACGTCTACGTAGATGATGTGGTGGTGAAGACGGAAAAGCGTGGAACACTGCTGGAAGACCTCAATGAAACCTTTGAGAACCTGCGCCGATTCCAGGTCAAGCTCAACCCTGAGAAGTGCGTTTTCGGAGTACCAGCCGGCCAACTCCTTGGCTTCCTGGTCTCTGAACGCGGCATAGAGTGCAACCCCGTCAAGATCAAGGCCATCGAGAGGATGGAGGTACCCAGCCGACTGCTAGATGTGCAAAAGTTCACCGGCTGCTTGGCGTCCATCAGCCGATTCATCAGCCGGCTGGGCGAGAAGGCTCTCCCTTTATACCAGCTCATGAAGAAGACAACCTTTTTCGAGTGGAACCCCAAGGCGGACGAAGCTTTTCTCCAATTGAAGAAAATGCTGACTACCCCCCCCCCCGTGCTGGCGGCACCGACTCCCAAAGAGCCCATGCTCTTGTACATTGCCGCTACCAGCCGGGTAGTCAGCACAGTCATTGTAGTCGAACGCAAGGAGGAAGGCAAGGCGCTACCTGTCCAGAGACCGGTATATTACCTGAGCGAAGTACTGTCGGCCTCCAAGCAGAACTACCCCCACTACCAGAAGATGTGCTACGGCGTGCACTTTGCCGCCAAGAAGCTGAAGCCTTACTTCCAGGAGCATCCAATCACTATGGTTTGCACAGCCCTACTAGCCGAGATCATCGGAAGCCGAGATGCTTCTGGCCGAGTGGCCAAATGGGCCATCGAGATGGCTCCCTACACCATCTACTACCAGCCCCGCACCGCCATCAAGTCACAAGCACTGGTCGACTTCCTCGTCGACTGGGCCGAGACCCAGTACCTGCCGCCAGCGCCCGACTCCACCCATTGGCGGATGCATTTCGACGGCTCCGAGATGCGCACCGGATTGGGAGCGGCGTTGTCCTCACTTCCCCCAAGGGCGACAAGTTCAGATATGTGCTGCAAATCCATTTTGCCGCCTCCAACAACGTCGCTGAATATGAGGCGCTCATCCACGGGCTCTGGCTTGCCAAAGAACTCGGTATTTGCCGGATCCTATGTTATGGCGACTCCGACTTGGTGGTCCAGCAGTCATCTGGCGACTGGGACGCCAAGGATGCAAACATGGCGAACTACCGTTTCCTTGTACGACAACTCAGTGGATATTTTGAGGGGTGCGAGTTCCTTCAAGTGCCAAGGAATGACAACGACCAAGCAGACGCCCTGGCATGAATCGGCTCCACCCGCCAAGCAATACCATCTGGCGTCGCCCTTCGACGCCTCCTCAAGCCGTCTATCAAGCCTTCACCAGAATCAGACTCCATCTTTGTGCCGGCTCCCCCCGAAGAAGTCGGATCCGACTCAAGAGCCTTAGCAGACGGCACGAGAATCCTTGCAAATGACTCCAAGAGCGCCGCAGTCGAAGCCGGCCCGGGGACTTCAGAACCCGGCCCGGGGACTGCGGCGACCAGTTCGAAGACTCCAGAACTCGGCCCGGGGACTGCGCCAGTCGGCCCGGGGACTTCATCAATCCAGCAAGCGGCCGCGGACTCCAGCCCGCCGGCTCCCAGCCCAGCCGCCCTCGTCCAAGTCGCAGTACTGACGGTTGAAGAAATAGCAGCACCCTCATGGGCCCAGCCCATCCTCAAGTTCCTAGTGAGCAAAGAGCTGCCAACTGATGAAATCCTGGGTCGGCAAGTACAACGCCGAGCGGCAGCCTACACCATAGTCAACAGAGAGTTGGTCAGGCGCAGCGTCACTGGTGTCTACCAGCGTTGCGTCGAGCCAGAGCAAGGACAAGCAATTCTCAAAGACATCCATCAAGGCGAGTGCGGTCACCATGCGGCTTCAAGAGCACTCGTCGCCAAAGCCTTTCAGCACGGTTTCTTCTGGCCAACCGCCTTGGAAGAGGCCAAAGAATTGGTCCAAAAGTGCAAAGGGTGCCAGAAGTTCCGCTCCAAGCCACACCAGCCGGCTTCCGCACTCAAGACTATCCCCATTGCCTGGCCCTTCGCGGTTTGGGGCCTGGACATGGTGGGACCATTCAAAACAACACGAGGCGGCCTAACTCACTTACTTGTCGCGGTGGACAAGTTCACCAAGTGGATAGGAGTAAAGCCCATCAAGAAGTTGAATGGTCCGACTGAAGTGACTTTCATCACCGACATCACGACTCGGTACGGCATACCACACAACATCATCACTGACAATGGCACGAATTTCACCAAAGGCGCCTTGGCCCGTTTCTGCGCGATACAGGGCATCCGACTGGACTTAGCGTCCGTTGCCCATCCGCAGTCAAACGGCCAGGTAGACCGAGCAAACGGCCTCATCCTGTCCGGCATCAAGCCTTGGCTGGTCGAACCACTGGAGCGTTCGGCTGGCTGTTGGCTTGATGAGTTGCCAGCCGTCCTCTGGAGTCTACGCACAACTCCAAACAAGTCAACCGGCTTCACACCTTTCGTCCTCGTCTACGGTGCTGAAGCCGTCATCCCGACGGACATAGAGTTTGACTCCCCACGAGTCACCATGTACACCGAGGAGGAGGCAGAAGAAGCACGTCAAGACGGTGTCGATCTGCTGGAAGAGGGCCGGCTATTGGCACTCAGCCGGTCCAGCATCTACCAGCAGAGCCTGCACCAATACTACAACAGGAAGGTCAGGCCGAGATCTTTCCAAGAGGGCGACCTTGTGCTCCGACTGATCCAGCGAACAGCCGGCCAGCACAAGCTATCGGCACCTTGGGAAGGCCCCTTCATTATCAGCAAAGTGCTGGGCAACAACTCTTACTACTTGATCGACGCTTAGAAGCCCCGAGCACGCAAGACGGACGACTCCGGCAAAGAGACAGAACGCCCATGGAATGCAAATCTTCTCCGAAGATTTTAAAGTTGATGCAGTATGTATCACACTACCCTTTGTATTGAAGTACCAAGATTTCAGGACCCCCGAGACGAGCTCGGGGAATCGCCCTTTTTGTTATCTGTATGATAAGAATTATGCCTTCGAGTATATTACTCTTTGTTATGCCGCTCGGCACCGGGCTCGACTAGTCGGCCCGGGGACTCGCCACCTCGCGCTATGAAATGCTTCCTGCAGTCGGACAAGTAGTGTGTGGTGCCTAAGCCATCTCCTGTCAGAAGGCGCAGCTCGCAGAGCGACTGTTTGGTTGGCAGGAGTAAGGAAGAATGGGCGCCCACATGAAAAATGGCTAAGGACTCAAAGCATACGCATAGCCTAAGCCGGCTTCCCGCCTCTCTTAGCAAAGCCGACTCTTGAGCAGCCGGCTTGCCGCTTTCTATCCAACTTGTTAAAAGACTCTAAAAATGGCCACGTACTTGCCTTCCCAAAATAGCCAAGCATTTGATCCAGAGGCGGTCCGCAGAGCGGCCGTCTGACTGGCAAGGCGGCGACTAAGGGAAGGCGGCAAAGGAAAAAGGCAAAAGAGAAATGAGCAAGAAAAGATAGAACTCGGATAAATATTTACATAGGCCCTTGGCCGAATCTTCAAGCAGAAGTTCAAAATACACCCCGCGGGTGGAATTGTTCGAATTAACAAGTTCTTAAAAGACTACTAGAACAGATAAAATGAAGGCAAGACGGCAGCCTAGGAAGCGGCAGACGGGTTTGGAGGGTCGGAAGAGACGGCGGTGTCAGGCGCCGGGGCGGCCGGCTGGACGGTCTCGGCTTGGTCGTCTCCGGCGGGAGCCGGCTCGGTCGGGCGCGGCTCGTTGCTGGAGGCGCGGTCGAGCTGAGGCTGGTCGCCCACTCCGCCTTCTGGCGCCTCCGTCTCACCTCCATCCTCCGCCTCGCCTTCCTCCTCGGCGCTGGAACCGATCACCTCCGCCGAGTCCTCGTCGTAATCCGGGTTCATCCCGAGCAACTCCGGCGGCGCCTCCCTACCGTCTTTAGCCCGATCAGGGACGAAGATGCTGGTGTCGGCATAGTCGGTGATCGCCGCAGCACGAGCGACGAGGGCGTCTTCCACAGCTACCAGCTCCGCCTGGGCCGCTAACCAGAACGCGGCCAGTCGGTCCAGGTCCAGCCCTGGATACCACACCTTGACGAATTCCAAGGTCTGTTGTGCTCCAGCCCGGGCCAAGGAACCCTTCCAAGCCTCAAGACGACCAGCTGTGACCTCCAGCCAGTTGGCAGTCCGACTGGCAGTGCGCAGAACCGGCATTTCTGGCCACAGGGCGGCAATGGCCTGGGCGCCGGCACGTTGAAGCCGGCACAACATCCGATGGGTCGGCCGCAGATGAGCCTCGATGCTCAGAAGCTACTCGTCGAGGGTCCGGGGGGCGTTGGCGGCAATCTCCGCACCATCTTCCCTCCGCGCCTCGCGATCAGCCTCGATGGCTTGAGTGGCCGCCTGCGAGTGGCCAGAGAAGAAGTCTGCCAAGATAAAAAAGAAGCAAGTCAAAATCAGGAGTCAGCCCGACCCACAGTCGGCGGCTCAAAGGAAACAAAGAAACTCACTGTCGACGATATGCTCGATCTCATGGAAGCCGGAGGTCAGCTGTGCCTCCTTGTCGGTCCAGGAGGAGCGCTTGCTTTGGAACTCAGCCAGGAGAGCAGTCTCTCTCTTCTCTGCCTCGTCCTGCGCCTTCTTAAGCAGCTCCCTCTGCTCCGCCAGCTGCGCGGCCAGCAGGTCGCGCTCCGCGGCGACTTTGCTGCACTCCTCCCCCTTGGCACACAAGGCGGCGTTAGCCTCGCCCAGCTGCTGCTGAAGAGTGGCGTTGGCCTCTGAAGAATAAAAAGGAAAAGATGTTAAGTCGTCAACAAAGAAGGTCGCCGAGAAGATCCGGCCCGACTGCTCAGCAGTCGGCCCGAATCTCGGGAACTACAGCCCGCGGGTGCACCAGCGCGCCCCCCGCAAAGAAGAAGGAGGACTCACTCCGACTCTCCGACAAGTCGGCAGTCCGTCTGCCCAACTCCTCAACATTGCTATTGAAGGCAGTGACGTGGAGGTTGTGATACTCCTGTGATAGGAATTCGTAGACAAAGATAAGTATTGGAACTTGCCAGAAGGAGTTCCGAGCCGCCTGCTCAGCAGCCGGCCCGAATCTCCGGGACTACACCCAGTGGGTGCGCTGGCGCGCCCCCACGGAGAAGAACAAGGACAAACAAAGTCAAAAATGAAAGCATACCCGGATGGCTACTCGCGACGCCAGATGCGCCTTGGTGCAGGCCTGGATGGCGTCGCCCTTGACTCGCAGTTTCGCCTGAACATCCAGAAGCGCCTGGTTCAGCGGGCCCGTGCCGCCTCCTCGCACCCACCCAACGAGCGCGGCACTCGTCGCCTCGGCGTCTGGGATGGCCGAGCTGGCGGCGCCGGTCTCTAGGGGCGTGGCGCCAAAGTCGCCTTCTCAAGGCGGCGGAGCGCTGGCGAGGCGACTTGGAGGAGCAGCCTCGCCACAGACTCGTCCTCAGTCGGCGGCACCGGCGGGCCTGACGGCTGTTTATCCTGCACGCTCCTGGACGGCGGCGGAGGCGGCGGTGGCGGCACGGCCGTGTCCGACATGGAGGCCTTGCCGCTTTCCCTCTCCATGATGGGGTTCTCGCCGCCGGCCTCCCAGTCTGCCCCGTGAACTCCGGGAGCGATGGCGCGGAGTTCAGCGGGATGACGAGCAACGCCGATTGGCGGTGCGCGGCCTCCTCAGTTTGCCGCCTTGCTGCAATGGTGGCTTCGGCCTCATCCAGCTTCCTCTGGGCGGAGGCCGCCGCCTTCTCGGCCTCCGCCTTCTCCAGACGGGCGGCCTCGTCTTCGTCGCGCTTCTCCCGCGCATTCTGCTCTGTCGCCTCCCGGAGGTCGGCGGCGGGGTCAATCCGCCGAGTAGTGGCGGACGTCTCTGCCGACCCCATGACGGAGGCAGCGGCGACCCTCTCGAAGGTAAGAGGGGCCCTGAAGCGAGGAAGGCATGTAAAAATTTTTGGACAAGATTCACTAGTAGAAAACAAGACAAAGGCGGAGGCATTTACGCGGAGACCAGTGGCGGCTTCTTCACTTCCTTACGGAAGCGGTTGGCCTCCGCGATCACCTCCTCCCACTTGGTCGCGGCGGCCGCCCCCTTGAACTTCTTCGACCGGCCGCCCAGCAGGCTCGGCCCGGCCCGGCGCCTCTTCACGCTGCCTTGACCGTCCAAGCCGGCGGAGGAACGAGGCAGGGCGACTTCCCCCACGGCGTCGTCATCAGGCCAGTCAGCGAAGGTGGCCGAGGGCCTGAAGCCTCCTCCTCTCCCTCCTCCTCCTCCTTCGGCGTCGGCCTCCATCGCCGCGGCCCCCAAGTCAGGGTCATCAACATCGCTCTTTGCTCGGTCGGGGACAAACTGACGGGCCGGGCCCGCGGTGCCGGCTGAAGGTTGGATGAGGGGATTCTGACTCAATAAAAACCAAGAAAATCAGAAGTCGGACTCGGCTGCAAAACAAGACGGAGCAAAAAGAGAGACGACTTACAGCAGGCGGGGGGTTGGCGCGTGAGTATGGCTTCTTGCCGAACCGCCAATCCGCCGTGAGACTGCAGTTCGCGATGTAATTCACTGTGTCCGTCTACTCCGCGTGGGGCATGTCCTTGGAGAACATCCGACTCGGGTCCCGGTGGCCGCTCATCTGACAGATCAGATGAGGTCGGCCTTGGAGCGGGAGGACTCAGCGCGCCATGAAGGCGGCCAGCAAGTCGGCCCCGGTCAGACCCTCCGACTGCGTCAGCACTCGGAGTCGCGCAACAGCGGCGGCGCCGGCAGGACTCAGCATCTTGACACGGTGGGACCAGCTGGGAAGCCTCCCAGCCGGTGCGCCGGCCTCGTAAGGCGGCAGATTGACCCAGTCGCCGTCTGGGGCGATATTCTTCACATAAAAATACGACCGCTACCACATCTTCACCGACTTGATCAGCGGAATGGTGGGAAATGGTTGTCGGCCACGATCTCCACAACGCGATGAAGGCGCCGCACTGGGCCGGCACGCCGGCGACATGCGTGCCGAGCTTGGACTGAAAAAACTCCCCCCACAGCTCGATGGTGGGGAGAACGCCGAGGAAGCCTTCGCACAGGGTGGCAAAGGCAGCCAGCAGCACCACCGTGTTCGGGGTGAGGTGGTGCGGCTGGAGCCCGTGAAACTCCAAGAAAGAGCGGAAGAAGCCGCTCGCCGGCAGCCCCTGGCCGCGCATGAGGTGCGAGCGGAATATGACCCGCTCGCCCTCCTCCGGCGCCGGCGACAGTTCCCTCTCCGGTGCGTCGCGGGCTCGCACTAGGTCCGCGTCGGGGAGGCGATACATCCTACGGAGGAACTCGATATGGTCGTCGTCCACCTCAGAGCCGTCCCACACGCCGGAGCGCACAGCAGGAGGCGCGGCGGCGGAGGAAGAGCTCATCGCTGCGAGCGTGGCGTGGTTCGGCGCGGCGGCAGCAAGAGGAAGAAGAAGCAAGAAGAAAGAAAGGGGAGTAGGGGAAATGGGCGTGCGTGCTCCGCTGCCCCACTCCTCCCGCCTACTTATAGGCTCGTGGGCTGAGAAGCCGATGGGGCGGGCATGGGATTAACTGTGCACAGGACCCCACGCCCCCCACGATTTACCACACGGAGTAACTGCGCGCAGTTATGACGTGGGAATCCCAACCGTCCTCCCGGCCGCAGCGGATCCGTTCGCGTGCCGAGGCGCGGTAGTGGCGGGCCCCGCCTGAAGCCCTGCCCCGTCGCGAGCGTGGGTGGATAGACTGAACCCGCCACGTGGCGCCACGCGACGGACCTGCAACGGGCGGCTGCCCGGAAGCTTATTAGGCACGCTGCCTGGACCCCGCTGCGACCTTCAAACTCTCTAAGAGGCAAGACGGCTTTCTGCGAATCCGACTCCAGCTAGTCGGCCTGGAGGAAGGCGGCGAGCAAGGTCCAGATTCCACTAGAAGGAAGAAACTGTTGAGACTCCTCGATATATCACCCTCGGCGCCTCACCAGCTTCGAGGACTACTGTTGGAGTAATGGGCCACGGGTAGGCTAACCCGAGCCCCAGAACCTTTCAAAACATCGAGGCAGACTACGCCCCTCAAGACTCCGCGATAAGGAGCCGCCTTCTGGGAGTCGGCGGCAAGGCCGCCGACTATCCCTCACGGCTGAGTCCCAAGGACGACTTCGAGATAAGCCGACTCCTATTGGCGGCTTCCAGAGAAGCCGGCTATGGGGAGTCAGCCCGCGACTCCAACCACCTCCTGCCTTTGCCACGATGGACGGGATGGGGTATGGTCGTCGCGTGGCCCATCCCCCTCCCGCCTACGAAGGGCCGGCATGGCTTCAGTGCGCCGTATCAGTGGAGATCTCCATCCGGCGCGGCACTGTTGCCATGCCTTCCCTGACCTCAGCCCCCGTGGGCGGCGCACTGTGCCCACGATGGCCTGCCTGTACGACCCAGAGATGGCGGGTCCCACCCGTTAGTGGGGGTACAGAAGACGGCAAGAGCGCCACAAGACGGACCCGTTGGGAGTTGGCCCCCGGGAGTCGGTCGGCCCCTCCCACGGGCCCCACACGCCATTAACCAGACAAGACGGGGAATGGCAATAGTGATCGCCCGTCAGACAGCGGCACTGTTGCCACGACCCCATGACCAAGCCAACGTCATTAGAAGCACGGCTACAGTACCAGGGTTGTCGGCCCCAGCAGTCGGCGGAGAAGACGGCGGCCTAAGAGACAGACGGGTGGGACCCACACCCAACCGGATTACCATTGTATACCTGGGGGGAGGGCCTATATAAGCCCCTCGGGGCACCCATGCAAAAGAGATCGCCCCTTTAGACTAGACCAGATCATATAGGAAGGAGGGAGCTAGCCTCACCTTCTCCTACCTCCAGGAAACAGCTCAAGGAGCGACATTGTACTCACTTTGCCTTAGTGATCATGCGGAGACCCCACAGAGCAGCAGTAGGGGTGTTATCTCCACGGAGAGCCCTGAAGCTGGGTAAGATTTGCCGGCGTGCATGCCTTCGCCTCATCCCGTTTCCAGGCACCGGCGACGTTCTACTCACCCCCACCATGATAAGCCATCCTTTGGCATATGTCGCACCCAACCCCTGACAGTGTCTGTGAGAGAGAGAGAGAGAGAGAGAGAGAAACCAATTGATAGATTAACATCAAGATCGAGTTTTTACCCCTTCTCTTGTCATTGTTCGGGGTGGGGAGGAGTCGGTGTTAAAACCGGCAGATCTCAGGTAGGGGGTTCCAAGTTGTGCGTCTGAGGATCAATAGTAACAATGGAGAAGGGACACAATGTTTACCTAGGTTTGGGCCCTCTTGATGGAGGTAAAACCCTACTCCTGCTTGATTATATTCGAGGGTATAGGGGTTACAAGAGTTGATCTACCTCGAGATTAATTCGGCTAACCCTAGATAGCTAGCCTAGCAATGTTGTGATCCTGCCTCCGATACAACCCTCTGGTTTATATAGACACTAGAGGGGCTTAGGGTTGTACAAAGTCAGTTTTACAGAAAGGAACAATATATTCGGACACCTATACTTGCCATCCACGCATGTGAGAGTCCCCACCGGACACGAGAGATAATATTCTGTCTTGTATCTTGACGGCCCATCAATCCGTCCCACATCAATAGATTGGACGCCCGAGGGCCCCCTAGTCCAGGACTGCCACAATAGCCCCTGAACCAGTCTTCAATGATGATATATTCAATGCTCAGATTGTCTTTGGCATTGCAAGGCGGGTTCCTTAAAGAATACACATCGGCTTTCCTCTATAAAAGAATTGTATCTGGCTTTTCGCAATAAACACAACCCTTAGCCGCGAAGGCAGGATATATAAAAAATGAGAACAGTGTCTTCTACTGACAAATTTTTTCGACGAAGCATCATACTTGACCTTTCGGCATTTCGAACCATTTTCACACCCCATGTTCCGTGTTCTGAGGCCACGCCTCATTGGCACGTCCTGTCAAAACAAAGATCGTGCCCACTTTATACGAGATTGTATATCAATGATATTTGGGTAATCCAACCGACTACCGTGCACACCCACATCGGGAACAGACAAGGTTTTAAGGGTAGGGGGCGGGCGCTCGGTATTCACAGCCTATATAAACGGGTAAAGATCCATCTTTTCCACCCCACACCTTCTTCCTGCCTCAGCCTCCCTATCTTAGAGCTCTAGCACCCGAGCCTCGATACCTCCCACCGCCACCAATCCCTCGAGTCATGTATGGATCCGGCTTTCAAGGCAAGTGGGTGGCCTCCTCCATGAAGGAGAAGGACATCAAGGAGCTCCAGGAGGCTGGGTACCTAAGCATGGACATTGCATACAGGATCCCTGCCAAGAAGCAGGTCATCCCCACTGCGGAGCCCGGCGAAAGGGTGGTATTTATCCCCCACTTCCTCCGCGGACTAGGGTTTCCACCTCACCCTTTTGTCCGCGGCCTCATGTTCTATTACGGGCTAGATTTCCATGATCTAGCCCCAAACTCCTTCCTCCACATATCGGTGTTTATCGTCGTGTGCGAGGCGGTCCTCCACATCCCCCCCCCCACTTCGGCTTCTGGCTCAAAGTCTTCAACGTGAAGCCAAAGGTGGTGGACGGGTAGCATGTAGACTTCGGAGGCGCGATGGTTAGCAAACTCCCCAATGTCACCTGGCCCAAAGGGGCTTTTGTGGAGACTGTGAAGATATGGCAGCAGGAGTGGTTCTACATCAACGAACCTCGCGGCGCCAACTGGGCGAACACTCTTGAGTTTAGATCCGGACCCCTAATGTGGATCGCATCATGGATCAACAAGGGTCTGGACTGGGGGTCGCCTGACGAGGTGTTGATGCTGCAAAAGCGCATCAAAAATATGATAGCAAAAAACACCAGCCTTACTGACGTGGTTAAGGTGATGTTGTTCCACCGGACCCTTCCCTGCTAGCCGGCCTCTCCATTGTGGGATTTCAATCCAGAAGGGCCACGGACCATGTAGCGATTCTTCGGAACAACACACGAAGATATCTGGAGGCTGCTTTTCAAGGCCCAAAAGTCATGGCCGGAGATGACCGATGACATAGGCCTCGACGACCAAGAAGAAGAGCAAGGAGGCCAAAAACGGTCCCCGCTGTAAAAGTCCCCCGGACACTATGTCCGGGGATTCTGAAGCCCTCTCCTCCCACGAGGGAGATGAAGAAAAAAAGGAGGAGGAGGAACAGAGCGATTCTCCCCCTAAGGAGAGGAGGAAGAAAAGGGCGGCTTCCGTAGACCCAGAAGTGGAAGCATCCAAAATGGAGAGAGTATCCCTCACGGACGTCTCGGATTCGGATGCCGAAGTCATCCCCGAGCATCGCCCCAGGTCAAAGCCCCCCAGCCGAATCGTAAGTATCTCAGGATGCCTTACATACATCAGCGTTTATAATTGTAGTTTTTAACATATTTTATTGTGTTTCAGTCCGGCCCAGGACCTCCTCCAACTATCCTCATCTCCGGGGAATTTGCTGGAGCCGGGGATGGTGGAGAGCGAAACGCCTCCGCGGGCCTCCCCGCCAACCGCCATGGATGAAACCAAGGTTTTGTCCCGAAAAGCCTTTCCAGGCCATGGAGAGAGGTGGGAGGCTGTCAAGACAGCGCCAGAGGGTAACACCTTGGCTTCTGAAGACATGGGGGGACCCACCCCCATGGAGACTGAAGACGGGGGCCATGACCAATCCGGCCCCCAGCCGAACACCATTCCGGAGACCCATACGGCTCCAAAATTGGGCCAGCAACCCCCTTTGAAGGAGGGGGAGCATCAACTCCACCGGCGTCCTCCATCAATCCGGAGGCGCCGGATACTTTGGCGGAAGCACTTTGTCGTGCTTCCGTCGTGGAGGAGCACCGTACCCTGATGGTATGGTGGTTGAGAAGATTCAGTCTGCCAAGAGTGGACTGAACGAAGCTTTTACCAGCCTATTAACAGGCTTCGAGGTATGCGATGTAATTTTCTGACCAATTTTAATAAAGGAATATGCATGTGTATAGATAGTAGCCCCGAGACTCTGTCCGGCTTTGGTGAAGCCGGACAGAGGATCACATAGTGTTCATAAGAGGTGACACTCTATTGTGCAACAGTCTTCCCTGCTGGCAGCGAGCGCCCAGTCCGCCAAAGTTTCCGAACTTACTCAGAAACTACGGCTGACCAATGAAGAGGTTGCCCGCATTAATAAGTGGTTTCAGGAGACGCAAGGTATGTGTGCATTGAATATATATCTCAATTGTATATGTGTTAGTCCTTTAAAATAGACTAAAAATGTTTTGACTATGTTCGCAGTTGGCGTCGATGAGGTCCAGTCCCTCAAAAGCGCCCTTGCCGAAGCCAAGAAGGAGGCGGAGGCGAGCAAGGCAGCCACGGACAAGGCGGCCAAAAGCTTAGAGGAGGAGCAGACCATCCGCCAATGACATGAGGCGCGAGTGGGTGAGGTTGAAAAAGAGCTCAAGGAAGCCATTGCTAGATGCGAGTCCTTGGAGCAGACGAGTTCGGAACAGGCCTCCGAGCTCACCAAAGCCCGTGAGAGCCAGAAGGAAGCCCGGGTTGATGCCGAGGACGCCCGCCAGGAAATCCAAGAGGCGAGGTGGATTCCAGCTGGTAAGGCCTTTATTATGTAGAGTAGGTATGCTAGTAGAAGATATATTTTACTAACCCGAGTTCGGAGTTCTCCATGCACCTTTGCCGACTTCCCAAGGAGCATTGTGGACACCGCCGCATTCTTCCGGGCTGAAGAGGGGAGCTCAACGGAGAAGTAGTTCTTGTCATAGTACCTTGCACCAGAGCTTCCAGTGCCCCTGAGCGACCAGATGAAGCAGTTGGCTGAACTGCATAGGGTGCGTGGCCTGGCCATGAAGGACGTAATTGTCCATCTGGGGCCGTCCGAAGCCGTACCCAGCAGGCACTTCCGGACCGTGAAGAGGCTGGTGGAGGCGCTTCCTCGGATTGACGCCCTTAAGCAGTCATCCTGTATGGAGGGTGCTCGGATGGCCTTTGCACATGTGAAGGTTCAGTGGGCAAAGATGAAAGCCATAGAGATTGCCACTGTAGGGCCACCTAAAGGCAAGGAGCACCAATGGCCGGAGAGGTACTTCGACGAGGTCCTCGAGGGAGCCCGTATTGTAGAAGGCCAATGCTCCAAGGACATAATATTTGAGTAGTTGTGTCCGGTTGTGAGAGTTTTGTAATGAACTCGTACTGTATGGTAGTTATGATTATGCTTTTTTATCAGTTTATCCTCCTATTTTGTTGTTTATATGTCTGAAAGTTTACCAGTCGTCGGCTTCAGCCCCCACGTAGATACTACAGGGGTGTTCGGGACCGCATGACCACACTTTATCCAATGGCTTGGTCCGATGTAGGAGGCATCTTGCAAAGTGAACCGGGCAATCTGACTATGCAATTTTAGTACCTTCACTTTAGCCATAAGAGTCCATTGGTGGCATTAAGTACTAGCCCCTCATTGCGTGATCGGCAATCCGGAGTGCGGCTCCTTTGCAACGTGGCTGGTAAAAAAAACCAGCCCCTCATATAGCATGGCATAAATCACGAACGATTCATATTATAATACTAAGTCACCGGATTGCTGACCCGCTCTCGCTTATCATGATAGTCAGTTTTCGGCTTTCTCTACTAGGGTACTTGACCGGACTAACCGGAAATACAATCGCAGTAGTTCTCCTGGTAGTACCTTAGCCAAACTTGCGGAATGTAAGGTGGCAAGCATAGGAGCCGGGCAACCCAACTATAGAGCAAAGACATGATTCAGAGCAGATGCATATAATACAATATCCGGGATGTCGAAGAGTTCCCTATGGCTGTTCGAATTTAAGAATTAATGGGGCCTAATACAACCCCTATTGCGAAGGCCGTGTCACGCCACGTATGTCAGTCGAACATAAGGAATAGTGCAGATGACTAGGAGAGAATCTAACACCCAACCAAGAAGGTTATAATCATCTGTGCCCTTTATATCTTTATTGATATGTCGATGACAGGCAATGTCATTCAATATTAAGGTCATATTACATGCCTAAGGAAAAAAAAAGGATGTACATAAGGGAAAGTCTAACATAGGGCCTTAAAATCATAGTTTGGTAAAGAAACTCCAATGATGCCCTGCTGCACGTCGACGCCTTTTCTCCATAGTAGTGAGTCCTTTGAGAGGAGCGTTTGATGGTTGGGAGGTGTTGGCCTTAAAAAGATCTCCTGCGACAACCATCTTGTAAGTAGGGCTCTTGATGAACCTACGCTAAAATGAAAAGGATATACGTGGTCCAATTATGGTCGAGCCATGTAATGGACCTGTTCTGCAGTGTGCCTCTAGTGCCGCCCAAGGTATTTTAGTGCGTAATTATGTACGCGCGGTACATAAGCTGCGACCTGATGGGGCGATCGGCAGAGGCCGCTAATCAAGGTCCAGATCCGTTGACTTATCGCGATTATGCATGTACCGGACTCGTTTGGATACAAAATTGGCTTTATTGGTCGGTGAACTATTCGGCTTGATTAGGCCGCTGTACACTGTGGCTGCAAGGGCCGCAGTGTGCTCTTCGGTACAGAGTGAGCCCTCTGTATTACCATTGACTATAATAACGCCACGAGGTCTAGGCATTTTGAGCTTCAAGTATGCATAGTGCAGGACTGCAATAAAGCGGGCAAAAGCAGTTCGTCCGAGCAGTGCATGATAGCCACTGTGCAAAGGGACGATGTCAAAGATTAACTCTTCACTGTGAAAGTTATCTGGGGAGCCGAATACTACCTCCGGTGTGATTGAGCCCGTACAACGGGCTTCCACTCCTGGTATCACACCTTTAAAGGTAGTGTTACTAGGCTTGAGCCGTGATGGGTCGATCCCCATCTTACAAACAGTATCTTGATAGATCAAGTTGAGACTGCTTCCTCCGTCCATAAGGACTCTAGTGAGGTGGTATCCGTCGATGATTGGATCAATAACCAGGGCGGCCGAACCCCCATGACGGATACTAGTTGGCTGGTCCCTGCGATCAAAGGTGATCGGACAGGCTGACCATGGGTTAAACTTGGGAGCGACGGGCTCTATGGCATAGACGTCCCATAATGCGCGTTTCGGCTCCCTTTTGGGGATATGAGTGGCATATATCATGTTCACTGTCTTCACCTCGTGGGGAAATTGCTTCTGACCACTGGTGTTCGGCTAACGAGGCTCGTCATTGTCTTTCCTTGGAGGCCCTTTCCCCTTGTCTTCGGTATTTAACTTACCGGCGTGTTTGAAAACCCAACAACTCTTGTTGGTGGGGTTTGCAGGCTTATCGGGTGTGCCATGAATCTGTCAGGGTCTCTTGAGTATTTTATCCAAGCTGGATGGCCCATCTTTGTTGCCTTTGAAAGGTTTCTTCCACTGACCGGACTTAGGGCCGCTAAATCCAGCATTGACTGTCGTATCGTCTGCGTCGTCGTCGTTGTTGTTCAAACATTTGTTTTTGTTGCGGCAAGGTTTACCATTGCCGTCCCGCACCTCAGAGGTGTCGGGGTCACCCGAGCTGTTGCTTCTACGAGCCAACCAGCCTCTTCGCTCGCACAGAAGCAGGTCATTAGTGCTATTAAGGCTGCCATAGTCTTCGGCTTTTCGTGCCCGAGGTGTTGGGCGAGCCATTCGTCGCGGACGTTGTGCTTAAAGGCCGCTAAGGTTTTGGCGTACGGACAGTCTACAATCTTGTTCTTTTTAGTTAAGAATCGATTCCAAAGCTTGCGGGCTGATTCGCCTGGCTGCTAAATTATATGAGTCAAGTCATCAGCGTCCGGTGGCCGGACATAAGTGCCCTAAATGTTAGCCCTAAAAGCATCTTCCAAGTCTTCCCAGGTCCCATTGGAGTTTTCTGAGAGGCTGTTTAGCCAGTGCCGTGTTGGTCCCTTCAACTTTAGATGGAGATATTTAATGTCTTGTAGATCGTCTCCTCGAGCCATATGAATGTGGAGAAGAAAATCTTCGATCCAGACGGACGGAGCCGTCGTTCCATCGTACTGTTCGATGTTTACAGGTTTAAACCCTTCCGAAAATTGGTGTTCCATAACCTCATCGGTGAAGCATAGGGGGTGTGCGGCCCCTCTGTATCACGCAATGTTGCGGTGGAGATCGGCTGACATAGGAGCTCAGTACTGATCCTAAACATAGTAACAGTGGTCATGCCGGGCTTCATAGCCATTTTCTCGCGCCGGTGCACACCCCTTGATCCATAAATTGATCTGGTCTAACCAGCTTTATTGGCTAGGTCACATTATAAATCGTATGTGTATCCCGCGGCTGTTGTCTCCCTGCCTCTTCGGCGACGGGGTGCGGGTTGGTATTCGGCTTGATATACCGCTTTGTCCCGTCCACGTGGTGGTCGGTCTGGTTGATCTGCCTGATCGTATTTCGACGGTATTGGTTCAAGGACTTCATCGTCAAATTGAGGCAGCAGCTTGCGCCTAGGGTAACTTTTGACAGGTCGCTCTTGGTCGTATTGCTCAGCGGCCAGGACCTTAGTCCACCTCTCATTCAGCATGTCTTGATCTTCATTGAGCTACTGCTGCTTCTTCTTCACGCTCCGGGCTGTAGCAACAAATTGTCGCTTAAAGCGTTCTTGGTCGAGGGGTTCTTCTGGGACAATGAAGTCTTCGTCACCAAGGCTAACCTCCTCTTTGGATTTCTGCCTGTAGTTGTTGTCCCCGCATCTTTGTTGTCAGCGTGTCCAGGGCTATATTCACCCTCTTCCCTTTCATCCTATTCGGACATGGGCTCGGGCATATTCAAGATCTTCAGCATCATTCGAAGTCTCATTATCTCCGGTGCTGGTATTGCTATCCTTTGCCCGACGCGATCATGAGCAGCGCCGTTAACATCGGCACTTTAGTGGTTTATCGACGGGTTTGTCCTCGTCTGGGCACGGGTTCTCCTCGTCGCTCTTCGGAGTGTCCACCATGTATACATCGTAGGTTGAGGTGGCCGTCCAACGCCCCATAACGGGTGGGACTTGGCTTGGTTCATCATCGGCATCATCGTCCATGTTGTCAATGTCTTCGGACGCATAGTCCAACATGTCGGTTAAGTCCTTGAGAGTGGCTATTATGTGGGTGGTGGGTAACGGTGTCCTGGACTAGGGGGTACTCACCACGTCGTCTCCCGATCAGTTGGATTGGGCCGAGGACCCCCATGGCCGTATACTCATGGGCCAGTTCGGACAGTTACCGCATACAAGGAAGATTCCACAAGACTTGGAGATCAAGACAAGGACTCCTCCCCAACCGGCGTATTCGGCTAGGATTCTTGTTACCATAGGCCTATGGTACATTATATAAACCGAGGCTAGGCTAGTCGATAGAGGATTATGACATTTCTCATCATACCTCTAGGTTTTAGACCACAACATATGATCTCGAGGTAGATCAACTCTTGTAACCCCTATACTCATTATAGTCAATCAAGCAGCATGTATCGTATTATCTCATCAAGAGAGCCCGAAGCTGGGTAAAATTCCGTGTTCATGTTACCATTAATCCTAAGATGCACAACTTAGGACCCCCTACCCGTGATCCGCCGGTTTTGACACCGACATTGGTGCTTTCATTGAGAGTTTCACTGTGTGATCGGTGAAAGGATCAATGGCTCGACTGCAAGTCAACTGCAACATCGGTTTCTTCGTCACCGGCTCGACTGGTCACCTTGGCTTGACCGTGGACTGCACCCTACCTCCGATCGTCATGTTTGGATGAGTTCCTTCATCAACATAAACTTCGATCTCTATCAAGATGATGGAGAAGTCATCCATGGAGCTCGGGGGCTCAACATCAACATTGCCCTCGGGCGACCGTGCTGTTTTTCTGGACAGCAAACTTGTATCCGCCGCCACCGCCTCCTCGAGTGTCGCCTAAACGATTGCTTCAGTGGAATTATGCAGAATTAAGTCTACAACAACCCTGCAAAAATTTCGTCAAGTTCCGATGGAGGAATCTCTGGCAATCTCCGATATACCGGAGCCCTGTTGAATCTGGACGAGAATCCGCACGAGTTTGGAGCGGGGTGTCCGGCATCTAGCTTGGACGTCCTTTGGAAGATCCAACTGTTGATCGGCTGCGCAATTCTCATATCTACCACCTGCCAAAAATTCAGCTAGATCCGACCGTCTAAACTCCGGGAACCTTCCGATTAGTGCATCACTTTTTGGATCTGTTTTCTACGCGAGAACGAATCCGACCTGAGTTCATCTCCTTTACGAACGGGATTTCGGATATCATTTTTGAAGGACGTTTTCGTATGGGGTATCGTGTTTTATTCTCAAACACAACCCATTAAAAGTATTTTTACGATACAATCTTCACCATCGTGCTGGTGTCAAGCCGGCTCGACAACATCACTCCACGGCGGCCGACCTGCGCTAGACACGTCGTCGCTTTGTTGAGCCGAGCTCAACTTCTTCGAATCATCATCTCGGCCAGCCGAACAATAGTTCGGTATCGCGAAGGGTAAATCGTCACCGACATCGCCGCTACACGGATTATACGGAGAGGGCACACCATCATCGCCGCATGGTCACTTCATCAAGCCAGCATTGACTATGTCACAAGTGACGACCTGGGTTGGCATGGCCGCATTGTTGCCTCTTTGAGCCAATATCCGTCACGCCGAACTACTTCAACACCTCGGCTGACATGGCAGTTGCAACAACTCCTCACCAGCCTGCTCCGTCACCTCGGTTAGACCAGGGACTTGGCTATTTCTTCATCAACATAATCCGGTGACTTCGGCGTCACCAGCCGACCAGCTTTGTCACGTTAGTTGGACCAGGGGCTTTTGCCTTGGCAAGCAAACCTTTGCCACCATCGCCATGCCGTCACTTTATCGCCCATCAGGCAATGGGTGTGCGGGTCGATTCTCAATTTTGGGAGTCGCTTTTCTTCGGACTACTACAACAAATAAACTAGGTAATCGATTTTGACCGCGTTATGTGGTCACTAATCCGGAATGCCGAACTCCTTGCTCGGACACCTCGGGCCTGGGGGCTGGGACCTCGGCCATGCCGAGGACTGCAAACCTTGTCAGTTCAATGGGCATCTTCGTCCCGCCACAAGCCCGAATTGCGTCATCAACACCGAACACATTAACCAGCTAAGCTACTCTCATGCTCAAAAACTTTCAGTTTTAATTTTGTTCGGTTCGACCAAGCATTATACTTTTTGCACAAAGTTGTTTGTGACAAAGTTCCTTGTCAAAACTTTGTTTGTGACGCACATATTCAAATACCCCGTTTTTTTGGGGGCTCCCTTGATGGAGCTTTTCCTCTTGCATATGATTATACATGTAGGGCTTCGTTCCTTATTCATGTATTACGCCACAATATGCACCATGTTGACTTAAGCGACTTGCAATCTGGGTTGCCTGGCTCCTGTGGTTACCCCTACTCCCCGATTGTTCGGCTAGGGAGTAAAGGGAGCACCTCTGCGATTGTCACGATCGGTTCATCCGAGCCAGACCTCAGACTGGGTGAAGCCAAAAGCTAGCGCTCTTACTGTTTTCAACAATGGTCGGCACACAACGGAACTCATGAGTACAAAAAACCTATTGCACAAGTCTCATAATAATAATGAGCAACCGAAGAAAGGTATCGGTGGGGGTACTATTTTCTTCGAAGATGCTTCTTACACTTCGTTAGTAATATAGCATAAGTTCCATGAGCGCGCTTTGGCTGTTACAGCCTTATGGCCTTATTGCCTGGTTATCGGAAACACTGTCGATATTCTCGACAGGTGGAGTACATAACACTCTTCGGTCCTTGACCGAAGAGGGAGAAGCCGACGGTCGGTTAAGACGCATTCAAAGTTCAGGTGAACACAGATATGATATAAGTACTTCGGTACGCACAATCATTATAACATAAAATTATTTTACCCAAGTCAGTTGGGGGCTCTTAAATTTATGTGAGTTGTTTTATAATAAGTGTTCTTCTTCCTAGTCACTGCAAAGTCTTTTTTCTATCACTCCTTTTTTTCGACGAGAGTGTGTGGTAAATAGCCGGGGAGCCTAAGTACTCTGCCTTAGGGATAGGAGGTTGAAGCCGTAGGCTGACCCACTTGAAGTCTTGAGATAGGATGTGTCATGTTAAAGCACGACAAAAGCACAATTTTTTTCTAAGACCAATTTTCGGATTGGTGCCGAACACTTGATCTTGTTCAGACGTCAAGTTTTTACTGACGTTTCTTGGTTTTCCAAGTTTATGGCACTTTTAAACTATTTGTGTGTTTTCCACATAAGTCTCGCAGTGCAATGTCGCATACCTTTAGAGATTCGACAAAAATTCTCCGATATTGCTATATATGCATCAGCTTCGAATTGTGTCTTCGGTCAATAGTTGGGTTGCCCGGCTCCTGTGCTTGCCTCCTATGTTCCGCTTTGTTCGGCTAGGTGTGCAAAGGGAGAACCACTGCGATTGTGCTTCCAGCTCACATGGTTAAGCACCGCAGTAGAGAAAGCCGAAAACTGACTGCCACAATAAGCGTAAACTGGTCAGCAGTCTGATGACTATGTTAAATGACGGGCCGTTCATAACATTGGCCGAAGTGTTTACGGCTTGACCTTGGCTGTCGCCGAACACTACGCGGGGGGCTACTTGCTGGCCTCCCAACGTTAAGCTCCTACGACTAAGTGAAAATTATAAAGTCCGCATATCTGATTGCCTCATTTCCACCAACACAACCACCTTCGGGCACCGAGACGTCAGCTAAGGGTTGTTTTGTTATTTAGGAAACACCCTGCGTAGCATCTACAAGGGGGTAGAAGCCGATGATGGGCCACTTTCAAATTATAAATGGTCGCAACGGAGGTAAAAATTTGGTTCATTTAGACCACAAAGTTTGGAAGCTTTCCCCAAACTAAATCCTCAGTATTTTCCTCCCACATTGATCGGAGCTGAGGTTTCATGATCATGCTTAGCATGACAACCCAAAGAAAGGAACCGATAGCGGGACTATTTTCTTTGGATGATGTTTCTTATGTTAAACAATAATACAACATGTCTCTCTGTGTACCTTTGTTTATAAAACCGTATGGCTGGATTGCCTTGTTTGCCGTAAAATTTAGCCCTCATAAAGGCTCTATAAAGTAGGACAAATACTCCTCGGCTGCTGGCCGAGGAGGTTGAAGCTGATGGTCGGTCAACAAAGTTTTGTACAATGCGTATCCGAGCATTAATGACATAAAGTACTTGGATACATAGAGTCATTACACATAACTTGTGATTTTACTATGGATATCGATCCTTAATTCGGCCTCTCGTGCCCGCATTAAGGCTCGGGGGCTACTAGGCTTCGGGCTTATTATTTACAAATATTAAAAGGGCACATCGATCCCCTAATCTGGTGTTGCCACCCGACCAGTGTCTCGGGGGCTACTGCATTGGCAATCCAATGCAGAAAATTAAAAGTGCAATATAGTTTTCGAGGAGATTATTATCCTCAGGTTGGTCGGCCGCACCCAACTAGAGTCTCGAGAACTTTGCACACCGCGTTTCTATTCCTATGTATGCTGCTGAGCTAGGAGTTGATCCTCAAGCCAATTTCGCGCATCGACCTGAGTCTCACGGGCTACTAGGATTAGTGGTTTCATGTTTTCCTTCAGGTGCATCCCGGACGTAGTCCGACATTGGAGCTCGGATAAAGTCCAGCGTTGGTGCTCAACTACAATAGACACCCCGGAAGCAGTCTGGCATAAAGCTCGGACGCTAGTGGCTGGCTCCATAGAGGGCATTCCCGGCATTAAGCTCGGCTAAACTCCTTCAACTTTTTTGAACCAAGGTGATCTATGACACCTCGGATATATTCCGGCGTTGGAGCTCGGATACATTCCGGCGTTGAAGCTTGGATACAGTCCGGCGTTGGAGCTCGGATACATTCCAGCGTCGGAGCTCGGAAGCAGTCCAGCGTTGGTGCTCGGCTGCAAAAGATACCTCGAATGCAGTCCGGCATTGGAGATCGGACGCAAGAGGACACTGCCCTCCGGGAACAACTTCAAACCCGAGGTGTGGCATAAAAATAACAAGGCATTGATAAAGGCCGTAAACTTAAAGGGGCTCCTCGGATACCCGACATGTTAACTCTTCGGATGCACTTTGGCGATCCTCAAGATCGAAGATGGGAAGATTTGTTGAACCAGTTTTCAAGACCGACGACCGAAGATGAAGAATAGTTCGGAAGAATCGAGGAGCGTCCCCAACTTGAAGACCAGGTCAGGGGGCTACTAACGATGTCCTGGACTAGGGGGTACTCACCACGTCGTCTCCCGATCAGTTGGATTGGGCCGGGGACCCCCATGGCCGTATACTCATGGGCCAGTTCGGACAGTTGCCGCATACAAGGAAGATTCCACAAGAGTTGGTGATCAAGACAAGGACTCCTCCCCTACCGGCGTATTCGGCTAGGACTCTTGTTACCCTAGGCCTATGGTACATTATATAAACCGAGGCCAGGCTAGTCGATAGAGGATTATGACATTTCTCATCATACCTCTAGGTTTTAGACCACAACATATGATCTCGAGGTAGATCAACTCTTGTAACCCCTATACTCATTATAGTCAATCAAGCAGCATGTAAGGTTTTATCTATCAAGAGAGCCCGAAGCTGGGTAAAATCCCGTGTTCATGTTACCATTAATCCTATGACGCACAGCTTGGGACCCCCTACCCGAGATCCGCCAATTTTGACACCGACAGTGGGTGGGGCGCAAAATTCCCCTCTCTCAGCCCCCAGTCCGAGTTGGGTACAGTTCAGAGGTAAAGCCTTTGTGATGGCGAGAGACTGCATCAAACCCAATGCTTCATCTAGGAGCGGAAGCGGGACCGGGAACTGCGGGCCTACCATGCTGAATTCGGCACGGGGTGCCTGATCGGACCCGCTAAGTGCAGACCTCGGCCGTTCAAGATGGTTGCCCAGAGCCAAGTCTAAGATTGCATCTGGGTCTTCAGTAGGAAGCTCCGTGAGGGAGAGAAGTCCAGCGGGGCTTATGTTCCGGTCTTCGTACAATGAGACCTGCCCCAGATCTAAGGCCGAGGTGGGTGTTGGTGTTGATCCCTGGACGAGATCTGGCAGGGGATCCGAAGAGTCTTCTTGGCGGGGACACAGAGTGGCTGCCGAGGCCGCAAACCCATCGAACACTAGGTCTCCTAGGATGTTAGCAACATAATTAGGTTTCCAAACCTGATCTGGTGGCCAGGGGTGTAACTATCGACCTGCTCGAATCGGCCGATCGACTTGGCCCGAAGCACAAAGCCACCAAACACTAAAACCTATCCAGGAAGAAAGATCTCCCTGGATGCAGTGCATCGTTGACGAAGAGGTGAGCCATTGATCCTTCTGTCAATGATACAACGGAGGTCTAAATGAAAGCACCAATGTCGGTGTCAAAACAGGCAGATCTCGGGTAGGGGGACCCAAGTTGTGCATCTGAGGATCAATAGTAACAATGGAGAAGGGACACAGTGTTTACCCAGGTTCGGGACCTCTTGATGGAGGTAAAACCCTACTCCTGCTTGATTATATTCGAGGGTATAGGGGTTACAAGAGTTGATCTACCTCGAGATCGATTCGGCTAACCCTAGATAGCTAGCCTAGCAATGTTGTGATCCTGCCTTTGATCCAACCCTCCGGTTTATATAGACACCGGAGGGGCTTAGGGTTGTACAAAGTCGGTCTTACAGAAAAGAACAATATATCCGGACACCTATACTTGCCATCCACGCACGTGAGAGTCCCCACCAAACACGAGAGATAATCTTCTGTCTTGTATCTTGACGGCCCATCAATCCGTACCAATTCAATAGACCGGACGCCCGAGGACCCCCTAGTCCAGGACTCCCACAGGAGGGGGAACGGATAGAAAGACATATCGAGAGTGTGCGTGTGGTAGGCATAGAGGCACAACTAGCGAGTGTGTGTGTGTGTGTGTGTGTGTATTTGAGAGAGAAGCTAGTAGATAGATTACTATCAAGATCGAGGTGCCCCCCTACTCCTTCGGTGTCGGGTAGTGTGTGTGTGTGTTTGTGTGTGTGTGTGTGCGTGTGTGTGTGTGTGTGTCTGAGAGAGAAGCCATTAGATAGATTAGTATCAAGATCGAGTTGTCACCCTACTCCTTCGGTGTTGGGAAGTGTGTGTGTGTGTGTGTGGGTGTGCGGGGGGGGCAGTGACACTTAGATATAGCGAGAAGGAGTTCGTGTGACACATATCTATATTAAGGGATAGGTAGATAGCATGTGTGCGAGGCATACTTAAAGCATCACGGAGATAAACAAGCGTGTGCATGCAAGTGCCGAAAAAAATGAAGAGAGAAACAATGTCTACGCGCGTGTGTGTGCATGTGTGTGTGTCTATGAGAGAGAGGGAGAGAGAGATCTCAAAACAAAAGGTGCTCTGCTAGAATCCCATTGTAATTATTCATATGGTTCCGGGACTCGAGTGAACCTTAGGCATATGTGTGCGAGACATAATTATACTTGAAGACATTAGTGGCAGTGGGTGGACGGAATTAAAGGGGTGGCATGTTCGATAGAGATAGCGTGTGTGTTTCTGTATGAGAGACTTGTAGGACGGGGTAGAAAGACGAGTTCTAACCTTGACGGAGGGAGAGAAATACATGAAGTGTGCATGTGTGATTCTGATGCCCATGGAGAAATGAGATATGTATGCGTGTGAGAGAGATTGCACAATTCATTCACGTATCACTATCTAGCAATCGTGGACGTGCATCGCTTGAACAAAAATCAATATCATGGCCAAAGATACAATATCGATTCATCTCTATAAACATTGGACAGTCACATATCACACTTTTTTTCTAAATAATCCTTTTCAATCGTGCATGCCAAAGTTACGGTGTTGTTTCTTCAGACAACCAATGTAGCTATCATATACATGCACCATTGTTAGTCTTGCATTCAAATTCATTAGTCTTTGATGATTTAAGGTTGTATTATGAAGTAACATATGTAATATTTATATATGAATTCAATGGGTACGCAATTTATGAAACGGAGGCTATGTAATCATATGAGGTAACACTTTTAAGTAGCGGACTACATTATCCATTTCCTTTGTGGGACTACAATATCCGTTTCTTTTTGTGCGCCTCTACAATAACACGCCAATGCATTATGTTTAAAGTAAATAACCAATGGCATTAAATTATATATTTACACGAGAAATACATAGGCTGAGCGTTTGATCCCTTTTTTGTGAACGTGCCTCTACACCCGTACGATTGGTCGCGCCCGTGTGAACATCCAAGGTATCGGTACATCATCCCGAGTTATTGTCTTTTTCTGGGGTGGACTTCACACCAGTTATTAACTACTGACGTGTGCCCTGTGTACACAGTCTCGCATGACCTTCCCGCTAGCACTATTCAAAAATAGTTGAAACTGGATACGAACGATCCCGCGGGTGGCAAAATGTCCCGCCTCCTTCTAAAATTTCCGCCACCTAGTCTTGAGCATGCGAAATTCCCCTTTTGTCCTTGGTGCATGGAGAACAACAGTTACAATACGACCCTCATTTACATAATAGGTTGGGGCTGCTTTGGTAATTTCCGCTTTCCCCCACCACACGGCACCCCCATTTTCTCTCCCCCTCCCACAAAAACGACTAACTCCAAAGCACCAGAGCATCTTACATCACGCCGTCCATACTACATCGGCCTTTCAACCCCTCCCCTCTCAAAACCCTAGACTGCTCATCCACAGGCGTACAGAGCCCATTCACTGCTAGCGGCGTCCACCTCGTCGGATCTGCTTCTGCGGCCGCATCTACCCATCCCACCTCCCCTAGAAACAAGTAGACTGCTCATCCACCACTGTACCATAGCCCGTTCAGTGTCGGTCTTGTCCACGGCGTATGATCTGCTTCGCCGGTACTCTCGTCAACCACAGTGCATCTGCAGCGGCTCCTTCGTACTCCCTACCGGAGATGCTTCGTCCACACCCCCTGGAGCCGGCCCATCGACGCCCCCGTCGACAGCCTCTGATCCTCTTTGCCGACACCTTCCTCAACCCTATCGAAGCCGCTTCGCTGACACCATCGTCAACCCTACCGGAGTAGCTTCGCCTATACCATTCTTAACCCTACTGGGGCCGCTTTGCTAACACACAATTCCACGGCCTCAGATCCGCTTCATCGCACCCTCGTCCAACCTACCGGAGCAGCTTCTGACACTGCTAACCAACAAGTAGAGGGGATCGTTTGTAGCCTTCTTCAATAAATAAGAGTGTCGAACCCAACGAGAGGCTAAAGGCAGAACAAATATTCCCTCAAGTTCTATCGACCACCGATACAACTCTACGCACATTTAATATTTGCTTTACCTAAAAAAGTATGAAACTATTTTGCAAGAATAAAACTACGAGTACTTTGAGAGAATAAAACTGAGAATAAATTGAAGGTAGTAAACATGGATAGCTTGTGTCAACAAGAAAGTCATTTGTCCCTAGGCAATCGATAACAAGTACCGGTAATCATTCTTGTCATGTTATATGAGGGAGAGGCATGAGCTAACATACTTTCTCTACTTGGATCATATGCACTTATGATTGGAACTCTAGCAAGCATCTACAACTACTAAAGATCATTAAGGTCGTGAAACCCAACCATAGCATTAAGTATCAAGTCCTTTTTATCCCATACACAACAACCCACCTACTCGGGTTTAAGCTTCTGTCACTCTCGCAACCCACCATAAGCAAATCATGAACGTATTGCAACACCCTACAGCGGGGACCCCTCACATTTGCACGAGACGAAGGGCACCGTAGGACATCACCATAAAAATAATATACAATCATACCAACCAAGACCACAATTAACCCATAGGACAAAACGGATCTACTCAAACATCATAGGATAACCATAGATCATTAGGAAAAAATATGGACTTGAGAACCATGTTTAAGTAGAGATTACAGTGGGGAGAAGGGGTGTTACACCGCTGCATAGAGGGGGGCGGGAGTTGGTGTTGACGGTAGCAAGATTTTTGATGTAGATCACCGTCACGATCCTAGGCCCGGCGGCACTCCAGCACCACCAGGAGAGGGGGAGAGAGCCCCTCTCCTTCTTCTTCTTCCTTGACCTCCCCCTATATGGGAGGAGAACTCCCCTCTGGTCCATGGCCTCCATGGCAGTGGAGGGGCGGGAGCCCCTCTGAGATTGGATCTCCCTCTTTGTTCTCTTCTGTTTCGTGCTCCTGAGATCTGGCCCTTCATGGTTTCTTGAATCCCCGGAGATCCGTAACTCCGATTGTGCTGAGATTTTTACATCATTTTTTTCTAGATATAAGCTTCCTTGCACCCGAAGTAGAGCTCCGACCGACATTCAAGGAGGGCACAATACACCAGGGCGTGCATGGGCCTGGTGGCTCACCCTGGTGGGTTGTGGTGGCCTCGTGCCTCCGTTTACATTGATTCCACCTCCTAAAATTCACAAATATTCCAAAATAATTATCCGTAGAGTTTCATCATGTTTGGACTTCGTTTGATATGGATTTTATGCGATACAAAAACATGCAGCAAATAGGAACTAGCACTGGGCACTGGATAAGTAAGTTAGTCCAAATAAATCATATAAAAAGCAAAAATATGTAAAAGTTGAATAATATTGGCATGAAACAATCAAAAATTACATATACGACGAAGACGTATTAGCATCCCAAGCTTAATTCCTGCTCGTCCTCGAGCAGGTAAATGATAAAAAAGATAATTTTTGATGTGGAATGCTACCTAGCATAAACTTGATCATATGTCTAGTCATGGAATGAATATTAAGACAAAAGTGATTCAAAGCAATAGTCTATAATTTGACATAAAGACATCAATACTCAGACATCCCAATAAACAATCATGTATTTAGAAATATCAATGCTAAAGAACGTTATTCCTACAAACTCATATGGTCTTGTCATGCTTTGTCTTCCTAACACAAAGTATAAATCATGTACTATCCCGGTGTCATCCAAGCAATTGGTTCATACTTTTTAACGCGCTTCAGCTTTTCCAACCCTCACACAATACATGAGCGCAAGCCACAGATATAGCACTACGGGTGGAATAGAGTATGATGATAGGCGTACATATAGAGAAGACAAAAATGTAAGAAAGTCTCACATCGGCGCAGCTAACCAACGGGCTATGGAGATGCCTATCAATTGATATCAATGCGAGGAGTAGGGATTGCCATGCAACGAAAGCACTAACGGCTATAAGTGTATGAAAGCACCATATGAAAACTAAGTGGGTGTGCATCTAATCCTATATATAATGAAAAATTCCCACTAGTATATGAAAGTGACAACATAGGAGACTCTTCATATGAAAAACATGGTGCTACTTTGAAGCACAAGTGTGGTAAAGGATACTAACAATGACACTTCTCTCTTTGTTTATTTTTTTCTTTTTCTTTTTTCTTTTTTTTCTTTTTTTCCTTTTGTTTCCTTTTCTCCTTTTTTTTCTTTCATTGTCCGTAGTCTCATCCCGACTTGTGGGAGAATCATAGTCTCCATCATCCTTTCCTCACTGGGTCACTGCTCTAAAAATGATGATCATCACACTTCTATTTACTTATAGCTCAAAAGGAATAAAAATTACAACCTGATACCTATAACAAAATATGACTCTATATGAATGCCTCTGGCAGTGTACCAGGATGTGCAATGATCTAGCATAACATGTATAAAAATGATGCACGGTGGCTGAGCCACAACTACTATGTCAACTATATGATCATGCAAAGCAATATGACAGTGAATGCTCAAGTCATCAAACGGAAATGGTGGAAGTTGCATGGCCATATATCTCGGAATGGCTATGGAAAGGCCATAATAGGTAGGTATGGTGGCTGTTTTGAGGAAGATATAATAAGGCTTATGTGTGATAGAGTGTATCATATCATGTGGTTTGGATGCACCGCGAAGTTTGGACCTCGTCTCAAGGTGAGAAAGGGCAATGCATGATACCGTAGAGGCTAGCAAATTGCGAAAAGGTAAGAGTGCGCATAATCCATGGACTCACGTTAGTCATAAAGAACTCACATACTTATTGCAGAAGTTTATTAGCCCTCGAAGCAAAGTACTACTACACGTGATCCTAGGGGGGAGGTTGGTAGGAGTTAACCATCACGCGCCCCCGACCTTCACACAAAGATCGACTATCAAGGATAAATTGTGCTCCAACTTTCATAACATAACGAGAGACTATACGTGCATGCTTCAGGAATCACAAAACTTAACACCAATATTCTTACTAAACACAACCGTTTACTAGTACTTCCCACATATTCCATCTCTATATCACAAAACTATTGCAAGGAATCAAACATATCATATTCAGTGATCCATAAGTTTTATGTAGGATTTTATGACTAAATATGCAAATGACCAATTCCATTTGTCTCTCTAAATAGATATAAGTGAAACATGAGATTTCAATTCTTTCTACAAAAGAACATGCTCTAACAAATATAAGTGAAGCCAAAGAGCATTCTACGAACATCGGTTTTCTATGTGAAGAGAAACAGGCAATCCAAACTTCAAATGATATAAGTGAAGCACATGAAGCATTCTATAAAGCCATACTCAAAAGATATAAGTGAAGTGCAATGAGAATTCTAGAAATCAACCATGGACTATCTCATACCAGCATGGTGCATAAAAAAGGTCAAAACTAAATGCAAAAGACGCTCCAAGATTTGCACATATCACATGAACGAAATGAAGACGAAAACATACCGATACTTGCTGAAGAAATATGAGATGCGTTCCAGGCATCCCCAAGCTTAGATGCTTGAGTCTCCTTGACTATTTACTTGGGGTGCCTTGGGAATCCCCAAGCTTGACCTCTTGCCTCTCCTCCTTCTCCTCATATCGAGACCTCCTTGATCTTTGATCACTTCATCCACACAAAACTCAACAGAAAGCTCGGTAAGATCCGTTAGTATAATAAAGCAAATCACTACTCTAAGTATTGTTGCAAACCAATTCATATATTTTTTTGCACTGTAACTGCTTTTCCATGGCTCATACCACCGATAAAAATCAATATTTCATCAAAACAAGCAAAACAATGCATCAAAAACAGAATCTGTCTTAAATAGGACAGTCTGTAGCAATCTGAACATCCACCATACTTCTGGTACTCCAAA
This sequence comes from Triticum dicoccoides, assembly GCF_002162155.2. Classification (NCBI taxonomy): domain Eukaryota; kingdom Viridiplantae; phylum Streptophyta; class Magnoliopsida; order Poales; family Poaceae; genus Triticum; species Triticum dicoccoides. Next base: position 171,186,512 of record NC_041385.1, read on the forward strand.
AACTCTACCAAATTAGGAAAGCATAAAAAATGATAGAAAGACTGTGAAAAAAGTTTCAGAAACGTTTGACATTCCAGTAAAAATGTAAATTCACGCGCTACAGCCAAAGTTTCTGTTTCTGCACCGCACAAACCAACAAGCAATCTAATCATCCTAAAGGAAAATCTTGGCACATTATTTTTATAATACAATGGAATTTTACAAGGGGATAACTATTTTTGTGAGAATCTTCATGAAAAATTCTACATTGTTTCCATGAGCATGAACACAAGTGTTCAAGGTTGGCCCTCACTTCTCTGATGCATAACTTCCAATTGATTCTCTTTTGTGAAAAAGTTTTTAAGTTCCCCTCTATATTTTTTTGTTTTTGAACTTTATAAAAGCACTCAACAGAAATAAATGACTCTCTAAAAATTCTGGGTTGTCTCCCTGGCAGCTCTTTCTTTAAAGCCATTAAGCTAGGCATAAAGTGCTCAAGTAACGAATCCACCTGGATCCCAAGGTATATAAAAGCCTATTTTAATTAACAATGATTTGGCATTTAGTAGTGAGCACAAAGAAACATATATCATGCAATGACGAAGTCTAACTCTCTTCCTATGCATCGGCATGTCATACAATAACAATTCAAGTAAACGCCAATACATAGCATAAGTAGTTTATTGCAATTTTTTCGTGTTGGAAACATAGAGAGGCGGAGATGTAGTTCCTCTCTCATAATAATTGCAAGTAGGAGAAGCAAGCACATGCACATTATATTCATCAAAATCATCATGTGCAATGGTAAAAGGCAACCCATCAACATAAACCTTAACAAGTGCAAACTTCTCCGATAGAGTGTAGTTGGGAGAATTCAAAAAGATAATAGGACTATCATGTGTGGGTGCAGTAGCAAAATTTTCATTATTAACATAAGGGACAATACCAAGTTCATATTGGCATCTTGGCCACAAGCATAGCAAGCATAATTCATATTGGCATCTTGGCCACAAGCATAGCAAGCATCAATTTCATCAAAAAGGGATGTTTCAAAAGAACCAACGGGATCATAGCAATTATCATAGCATTCATCCATCGGTAAGAACGAAGGGACGTTAAACAATGTATGAGTTGAAGAGTTATGCTCATTGGAAGGTGGGCATGGGTAGATAGTCCACTCTTCCTCCTTTTGTTCTTCACTCTCCTCATCATCTTTTTCATCAAATGAGCTCATAGTTTCATCGATTCCTTCTTCCATAGACACCTGCAAAATATTAGTCTCCTCTTGGATAGCGGAGATTTTCTCAATAAATGCATCAATATCGGAATTGTATTTATAGTTATCACAGCAATATTTAAGGAGGGCAAAATTTTCAGGTCTATACACATCCGCATCAAAAGCTTCATACTTTTCAAACAAAGATTCAATTTCATAAGCACCCTTAAAAGCAACAAATTGTTCTATTCGTTCCACATCATAATAATCATATATACCATTAGCATAAGAAGCCAAGGTTTCATTATCATTAAATTTGCATGAAAAGGAAGGTGTGGAGCATTCATCCTGGAGAAACAAGGAAAATCATATCTCAAGCATATATTCCAAGCATACCATTGCAACATATCAATTTGATCCCATAAAATTTTCCCTTTTTGTGTCAAGCGATAATCCCTAAAGTATTCAAGTTGATTTAACGTGTCTCCCATTATCATGTCGAATGAGGTTTTCTCAAGATTATCAAAGTAATGCATAATATTTTTCACATAACGAGCATCGAGGGCTTTAGGAGGTTCCCCATCTCCATGAGTAGCAGGTACCACTAATATTTTTGGTGTTTTGTGTCCCATATCCATAACTAAAGATAGAAACAACTTAGAACAGGAAATAAAAACTATTTAGTGATAAACAAAACAAGCACACACGCAAATATTCACCCCAGGCTATTGCTCCCCAGCAACGGCCCCAGAAAAAGGTCTTGATAACCCACAAGTATAGGGGATCATTTGTTGCCTTCTTCGATAAATAAGAGTGTTGAACCCAATGAGGAGCTAAAGGCAAAACAAATATTCCCTCAAGTTCAATTGACCACCGATACAACTCCACGCACACTTGACGTTTGCTTTATCTAAAACAAGTATGAAACTATTTTGCAAGAATAAAACTACGAGTACTTTGCGAGAATAAAACTATGAATAAATTGCAAGGTAGTAAAAGTGCATAGCTTATGTCAACAAGAGAGTCATTTGTCCCTAGGCAATCGATAACAAGTACCGATAATCATTCTTGTAATTTTATATGAGGGATAGGCATGAGCTAACATACTTTATCTACTTGGATCATATGCACTTATGATTGGAACTCTAGCAAGCATCCGCAACTACTAAAGATCATTAAGGTCGTGAAACCCAACCATAACATTAAGTATCAAGTCCTCTTTATCCCATACGCAGCAACCCACCTACTCGGGTTTAAGCTTCTGTCACTCCCGCAACCCACCATAAGCGAATCATGTACATATTGCAACACCCTACAGCGGGGACCCCTCATGTTTGCGCGATACGGAGGGCATCGTAGGACAGCACCATAAATAAAATACACAATCATACCAACCAAGATCACGATTAACCCATAGGACAAAATGGGTCTACTCAAACATCATAGGATAACCATAGATCATTGGGAAATAATATATGGAGTTGAGCACCATGTTTAAGTAGCGATTACAATAGGGAGAAGGGGTGTTACACCGCTTCATAGAGGGGGAGAGAGTTGGTGTTGTCGGTAGCAAGATTGTTGATGTAGATTACCGTCACGATCCTAGCCCCGGCGGCACTCCGGCGCCACCGGGAGAGAGGGGGAGAGAGCCCCTCTCCTTCTTATTGTTCCTTGGCCTACGCCCTATATGGGAGGAGAGTTCCCCCTCTAGTCCATGGCCTCTATGGCGGTGGAGGGGCGGGAGCCCCTCCGAGATTGGATCTCCCTCTCTGTTCTCTTCTGTTTCGCGCTCCTGAGATCTGACCCTTTCACGGTTTCTTAAATCCCCGGAGATCCGTAACTCTGTTTGCGCTGAGATTTTTACATGATTTTTTTTGGATATAAGATTCGTTGCACCCGAAGTAGAGCTCCAACTGACGATCGAGAAGGGCACGATACACCAGGGCATGCCTGGGCCTGGTGGCGTGCCCAGTAGGGCTGTGGTGGCCTCGGGCCTCCATTTACATTGATTCCACCTCCTAAAATTCACAAATATTCCAAAATAATTCTCTGTAGAGTTTCATCATGTTTAGGCTTTGTTTGATATAGATTTTCTGTGATACAAAAACATGCAACAAACATGAACTGGCACTGGGCACTGGATAAGTAAGTTAGTCCAAATATATCATATAAAAAGTTGCCAAAAGTTGAATAATATTGGCATGAAACAATCAAATATTATAGATATGACAGAGACATATCAGACGCCCCGTCCACGGCCGCAGATACGCATCGTCGACACCATCCTGAACCAAACCACCAGAGCAGCTTCACCGACGCCCTCGTCCACGACCTGAGATCCACTTCGCCCACACCGTAGCCCACCCTACCGGAGCCGATCTAAAAACACCCTACTCGACGGTTCTAGATCTCCTTACCGGACCCCGACAACCAGCGCAGCGTCATCACCCTTGACATTTCTAACCTGATTCCCACCGTCTGGCAAGATGCCAAGCACCCGCCATAGCCTAGGTACTTGTCACCTTTAAACCCGTCTAGTATCAGCTGCCCGATGTACTTCAAATATACTAACAGGTCGCTGCTACATGTTATGCAGCTGGCAAAACCTACAAGGACGATGTTGCTTCTGGATATAACAGCTTGGCCAATCAAGATCCTGGACTAAGGCATTGCTATGATCTTGTAAGTGCGTCTCTCTCTCTCTTGTATTATTATGTGCCTGCCAGTGTGCTTTGCTAGGATTTTCGACCAGTAATCCCTTTCTGCAGACAATGATTTCTACAACTGGTTGCTAAATTACATATGTAGATGTCATAGATGATACTCCTTCCATTCCTAAATATAAGTCTTTCTAGAGATTCCACTATAGGCTACATACAAAGCAAAATGAGTGAAACTGTACTCGAAAATGCATCTATATACATCTGTATGTGGACCATACTGGAATCTCTACAAAGACATATATTTAGGAACAGAGATAGTATATTACACAAAATCGTAGGTGGCATATAGGAATTCCAGTGCACTACATTATGCTCCCTTGGAGTGCCTTCTAGTCTAGCACACAGTCATTAATTGGTGGTTTAAATATGTGCAAGGGATATGCAATGTATTATCATGTAGAGCTGTCTGAAATTAGCCGTGTCAACTTGTAGATAGGGTTACGCAATGAAAAAGTACAAGATGTATGTGGCAATTTCATGGAACATTGCAAAAAAAGGAGATGCAGTGGTGAGCCTATACAGTGTGCTATGGTAGGTCACTCCGGCCCAGTTCTTTTGCAGGATTCTCCTAGAATCTGCCCCTCTCTAGCTTCTCGTAGAATCTTTGACCCCCTTTTGTTCTAATCCTACCTAATTAGACCCTAACTAGATAGGATTGTAAAACAAATGGGGCTCAAAGATTCTGGGAATCTGGGTAGGGGTCAGATTCTGGGAGAACTAGATAATACCCCGCGCGTTGCTGCGGAATAGGTTGCAATATCTACTAATGTGATACGATTTTATTGAACATGAACATTTTGGATTAATAATACGATAACTAAAACTATATATACATATGTGTTATTATGTAATTGTAAAATATACAACATAAGTATCATTTTTTCATGCATGGTACATATGATCTAGAATTGGCAAAATATATAATAAGAAATAATATTACCCATGCAGCTAGTTAATCTATGATTTTTGTGAGCTTCAGGCTTAATAACTGGGTTCTAAACTATTTCTCTTCTTTTTTTTCATACATGGGTTGCCGCCTTTGGCAGTCTTGAAAGAAACTTAAATAAGGAACACACTTTAGGGGGGGGGCATTGGAAACCAAATGGACGCTTTAATTAGGGAAATGGACGCTTCATATTTTGGTAAGATCAGATGGAGGCTTTTGGAACATTGGAAGGAAATTGTTAAACATGGAGGTGTTACCCCATACAAAAACAAGCAATAGTTAATACTCAAGAATGGCTTGATAATTTGCTCTGATGTGAACATTTTCCTTATTTTTACATGTTAATGATTACTTTATTTGTATAAGATATCCTACTGTTTCCGGTTAAAATAAATTGTGTGACCGAACCCTCCATGTACCTTAAGAACATATGCTTTTTTGTTCTGATCTAGGAAATGATCAGATTGCATAAGTTGACAAAAATCAGAAAAACCAAATCAGTAAACATGCAGCAGCCTTGGGATGAAAATAATACGATCTTGCACCCATCTCTGAACAGAAGGCATGGCAAAGAATAATAAGCAAATCAAGTAGCACAACCTTCCGCTAAAGTTGCAAGATAATTGGAGGATTAGGAATGGAGCAATCAGGTATATCCTGCTACCTTCCCCTCAAAACAAAAAATGGAAGAGCCTCCTACGTGGAACAAATGTCATGAGGGTCAGGACATAATAAGAAAATAGTGTAGCATAACCTCACGCTAAAGTAAGAAGATAATAGGAGGATTAGGAATGGAGCAATGAGGAAGAACCTGGTATGTTTTCCTCATAAAAAAGATGGAATAGCCTGCTACATTGTACAGATGCCATGAAGGGTAGGACCTGCAGGCAATGGAGAATACAAATTTCACTGACCACTATAATAAGTATGAGCTGAGCAGAAATTGAGGTGCATGAAGAACATTAACCACATGCGAAAATTAATTTAGGAGACATAATCAAGGATTCACACCAGGGGTTATTTACCTACTCATGGGAGAGGTCTTCACTGCAGTCGAAGGCTAGATAAAAGTAGGGGACTTGTCCATGATGCAACGGGCAAGAGAGGCGGGGTGAAGGCGCTGGAGATGACACCAAAACGTTGATCATGGAGCGAAGATAATGGGGGCGGCAGCAGGCGACATGCCCGCCGTGTTTAGCAATTATAGCATCAGTAACTTGCAGGTGCTTGGTACCTCATGACAAAACATCCCAGTTAGGTTCGTCGGGAGATCGGGATAGGAAGACATGGCGAGGCATTAGGCTGCAATCTGGAGGAAGCTGAATGACATGAGGGAGTTTAGGGGGGTGTAATGGAGCTGCTGATCAAGGGAGATGAAGCAGTAGATAGTGTGGTGGAATTTTATAAGGCAGAGAAGAAGATATGGGATTGGGGATGAGAAATGTCATGTAGTTACAACTTGCAAAACAAACTTGTGCACTGGTTAAACACTAATTAATGACATGTTAGCATGCATAAGGTGGGTGAATTTCTTTGTCACAGGAAACAAAACGCAAGAGGGTGCTGGCTTCGGTCTGTTGCATGCAAATAGAAATTGAAGACATGACGTGACAGTATGGATGTTTAGAGTTGTTGACATGGCTAGATGCTGATGTGGACAGCTTGCATGCTTATATAAATAAGGTAGTGGGGATGAACATCTTAAGTATATAGGATTTGGCAAAAGAACTGGGCCTCCATTGCAATCATCATGACATGTATTTGTATGTCAGTTATATTGGCCAAGTTTCTTAGGAACAATTATTTCGAGTTATCCTAAGAAAATAAGCACCTTTATATATAAGCTCCAGGTAATAAGCCAACCAGTTCTTTTCATTGCCTGCCTTTTCAGCTTATTTGTGGTATGATTAGTGAAAAGTCTAGATTGCATTATATTTTGTCATTTTGCTACCCATATGAAAATTAATTTTACTTGCAAACATCACAAATTGAACCCAGTGCAGTAACTAATATGATAGGAAAATAGACCATCAATATTTGCTCAAAATGCAAATACAAAGATACCATCTACTTGGCACAATCTACTTTGGTCAATGTCTTCCATAGAGATCCCATTGCCTAATTTATATGAAGAACGCATGACCTAAATTTAAATGAAGAACAATTATTTATCGAAATTTGATTGTCCAAGTGGCTCGTTATTATCATATAGCAGCACCACCTGAAAGCATCATATAGCAGCAGCAGCTCATAGGAACTCATCGTATACCAGCAACAACTCATAGTAATTCATCATATAGCAGCGACATGAGCAGCTCATAGCAAGGCATCATATAGCAGCAGTAGAAGCAGCTTATAGCAACTCATCATATAGCGGATGAAAATGAAAATTTGGGAAAAAATCAGAGGAGATCCTCACCTTGCTGGATGAGCTCATCCTTCAACAACACCTCAAGGCCATGGCCTGGGAGGAGGGATGGGGGAACAAGGTGCCTTCTGCCGCGGTGTGGCATCGGCCGTAGTTGTGCAGCGCCCACCGGAGTAGTGCGTTGGACGGACCACAGCGGAGCAGCTGCTGGAGACCATGACAATGAGGGGCGACGCCAGAGGGAGAAGCAGCCGGGGATATTTGGCCCTACCCGCCGGCCATGTAGCCTAGATGGACAGAGCATCGTCGAGGACCAGGCCAGATGGAACAAGTGACGACGGCTCACTGGAGGAACCCTAGCGCTGCACGCAGGGGATAGAGATAGAGGGAAAGGGGAGAGGAGATGCAAGCGGGAAGGGCAATGAACGCTTGCGTGTTTTTTTTACTTGTTGGTCAGGTGTGACGCGGGCATGAGCAGTGGCATTTTGAGTGTAATATAGGCAAACAACAGAGTCATTTCACTATTCCCCTTCCCTTCAATTTTTAGTGAGCTTCTTCCAAAGCGAAATAAGTTAAGCCCAAGCCCAGAACTCAAAAATGACTACTTAACATCTTTTATGGCTTATTTTGACAATAAGCTCTCAAAAGGCGGAATAGAATTGGCCCTTAACATGCAATTCAATTGTGCGTGCAATGATGAATCACTCCTGCCTGCTATAGTGTACATTTATGCATCATCATACATGGCATAACCTAATACATGTGCATTTCATTATAGAATCTGAAATATGCAATCTTTATGTTAGTTCATACATTGAACATGATGTTTAAATTCCCCTTAAATTTGGTTAGTCAAGTGATGGTCTTTAAGCCTCCTTCTATGCTTCTTTTCTTGATATGTAAGATTTGCTCACACATCTGTTCAATTGCTTTTTTGTATCAGCCAGCCATACTAGGACTTTGCTTTGATTACTTGTTGTTTTTGACCTAACAGAGCTTGTCAATGATTTAAACACTAAGGGCTGCTATAGTGGGGGCTTCTATAACTCATAGGTGAAATAAAGGTTTGCTTGTACACTAAAGTAGGCTCTCCAAGAGTACCTGGAGATCCAGTTCGAAGGTATGCCTAGTTTTTACATAGTGCACACATAGTAAATGCTCATTTCATTGTGTGCAAGAGATGTGGCATGTTTCATTATGTGGTGTTGTTTTGTTATAATATCATCCTTTTGTGTTGTTCACATACTAGAAAGTATGCATATTTATCTTCCAAGGAGACCAGTAACTAGTTTGTGCCACCTTGCAAGAGAAGGAGGAGTAGCGCTAAGCCTGTTCAACCAGTTAAGGTAAGTCACACTATATTACAATTACCAGGACAACCTATTTGTCTGACATTGTGCTTGCGTAGGGTTCTTCACCTGTAACCTAGTCATTGGGCCATTGATTAAAAAACCCTCCACTCACTACTATATGATGTTCTAACTTTTTGTAAATCGGATGTATGTAGACACATTTTAATGTGTTTGTTCACTCATTACGTATGTAGTCTACTTTTAAATATGTAAAACATCTCATAGTAGTGAACAGTGTGAAACTGCTTCCTGCCATGGTAGAGTTATTGATGTCATAAATGTCATAACCAAACGCATATTCACATCATTCCTCCCTATCATTACTAGGATATTGATTACATACTAGTCAAGATATATCATAGGGGGCAAACAATATTACATTACTTGTTCCTTTATATACTAAATGTAGCTAGGCCATGGATGTTATTGAGGCGTGCATGTATGTATGCTGCCAACTCAATAGTTCAATTGCTTGTTTGTTCCAGGCATAGTTAAATTGCTCTTTTCAATTGCTTTATTTGTCCTCAATTAATGAGATGCCCAAACAATGATGCCTGATGTTGGCTACTTGTATAACTATTAGTTGACATAATTAAAGGACTTACCATTTAATTACTCTGGTGAAGTGTGCCTGAAGCTTTGAAGTCTATTAACCAACTATTACTGCATGAGGCTCACAATCTAGTTTATACTAGGCTAATGATTGCATAGTTCTCCTTGTTGTACTAGGTTTGTATGGATCCCTCTGCTATTCATTATGCTCCCTAAGACTTAATTGAGCTACAGAATGGCCAACTAGTTGCTTATACGCAACGTTGTCTAAATTTGCAACATGTCTATGTTTCGGATTTGGCCCCAACATCATGCTCCTCTAGTGAGCTAAGAGAGATTTCTGTATGTAGGCTGCATAGACTACCATTTTTATAATTTTTTAGAATATCACCTGCTTATGCTTCATGACATGTAACATTATTGTTAGTCCTTTGTGCCATGTACAAAATAGTCTGTCTTGCTCGCTTCATTGTTGTAACTATATTTTTGCCCTAGTCATGTGTACTTACAGAAACATTTCAGGATGAAGTGACATCAACACAAAGGTCTGCGAGCAGTGCGACATGGCCGTTACCAAATGATTATGGATTGGAATTGGAATGTGTTGATATTCTCGAGCATCAACTAGAGGTGGCAAGACAATGTGTACATGATTCTCAACGTGCAATCAACAAGTTGAGACTGGACTTGCAGGTATCAGATGCAGGAGTCAAAAAAAGAAATGAGACACTGAGGTAACCACGAAGGAATTGGAGATTTTACAGACTAAAAATTGTGCTATCTCAATCTGGGCAATCCTATTTTCTGAAGAGATTATAGTTCAAATGGTAAGTTCTGTTGATGCGTGTCCATGATGTATGAGCTTTATTTTCCCATTGTATGTAATTTGCTATTTGTGTATGCTTTATTATCATTGGTGCCGAGCTATAATGCCTAGTGGGTATAATCGGCTGTAATTTCTTTATTGTATAGTGTAGGAGTATTCTATGTTTCTATGCCTTAGTCTCATTATTGTATAGTGTATGTTTTTTAGAGGCGATAGTATAAAGTAGGATAATTCACTGAATATGCTATATTGTTGAAACGGGGTCCAGCACGCCCAAGCATTTCCTGGATGCCATCCGAACGAACAAACATGTGTAGTCAAAGCGGGCCTTAAAAATAACATTTAATGGATCCCAAATGATGTGGCCCACTTTAACAACGTTTGTTAGCAGGTCGTTAACAGGCCGAAAGCTTGATAGGCCCGTATAAATGGAAATGGCCCGCGAGCCTCTAGCAGGTCGAAATAAATGTCAATTTTGTCTCGGCCGTTTTACTTTATGGGCTAGTAAGAGGCTGAAAGTGTTTTGGGCCAGAGGCGGCCCAATTTTTAAACTAGGCTTTTAACAGGTCGAAAGTCGTGTCGGGCTGAAATTTTGCCCTGCGGAATGTGGGCTGCTAATGGACCCAAAATTAGGTTGCACAATCATAGGCCCAACTGTTGTGTGGGACGTTAATAGGCCCAAAGAAAAAATGGGCTAGGAATTGGCCCATTTGCTGAATGGGCCGAGGACAAGCCTAAAGTCACAATGGCTAGAAGTTGGCCCAACTACAGAATTGGCCGAGAAAAGGCCGAAAGACGTTCCGGACCGCTAACAGACTGGAACTGACGATGGGCTGCTAATAGGTCGAAAGAAACTCAGGCCGTAAATGGGCCCAAAGATGTAGCGGGCCGTTAACAGGCTGGAATTGGCGATGGGCTGGAAATTTTCAAATCTAGAATGGACCTTTGATGGGCCGATTCTATGTAGCTCGTGTGGGCCATGCTTGTGAATGGGCCTGACTGAAGTAGGCCGCTAATGGGTCGGCCCGCTTATTTTGACAGGCCCGGCCTTTAAACTTGAATGGGCCACTGTTGGGCTGAGACACGTGTCGACATATCATAGGCGCGTCCCATCCATTCGCTAGATGACAACTGCCCGAACATTGGGCCGACCCGTGGATCTGCCGGCGAATGAGAATTTTACACGTGGAAATCCCCATTGGTTCGGGCTGTTAACGGGTTATCTGATCCAAACCGGAACCCGATAGCTTAATGGCGACCTGTTACGATGGATGCCACATGTCGGTTACCCTTGACAAAAGCACTTCTATGATGCGTGATTTATCGTCATGGAAGTGGACACTTCTGTGCTGATAATTTTGGTAATTGTCACGTCCCCAGTTCAAGCCTTGCTTGTCTCTGCATAAGCATCCATGCATCATGTTTAAATTTAAAGAAACTTGAAATGGGGATTGTTTAAACCCTAGCACCAAATGAATCCAACTAGGGTCAAAATAAAATCCTTTTCATTGAACTCAAAATGCCCTCTAAAAATGTTCAACATTTCTGGTTTGAGGTGGAAGCATCTACAAAAAATGGTTTATATTTTTGCAGGACATATTGGGCTCTGAATTAAATCATACTCTATTTGCATTTGGGCATTTAAATGCTATACAATATTTTAAATGCTCAAATAATCATAAACTAAAATGTTTACTGTTGGATATATTCCAAACAGTAGTCATGATTAGTTTCATGATTTTTGGTAATGCCCTGACATTTTTAATAAAGCCCAGATGTTACAAAAAAATAGAAAAGAGGAAACAAAAGAAAGAGGGAGAGCTTACCTGGCGCTCACCTGGCAGCCCAGCCGGCCCAGCTGCTGTTCCGGCCTAGCCCACCACCGCCTGGCTCCCTGTCGCCTTCCTCCTCGTGCCAGTAGGCAGAGGAGGGACACCGCGACGCCGCCGAGCGCGCCCGTGCCACCTCCTGCTTCCTGCCGTTTTCCCCTCGTCGCCCTGGACCTCCCTCGTGACGCCACGCAGCCCCGACCGCTCTCTCACTCTCTCCCGTGCTTCCCCCCTCCTCTGTTTCTCTCGCGCACAGCCACCCGAACGCGTCGTCGCCGCCGTTCGCCATAGCCACAGCCACCAGCCCTCCCTCGCCCTGCCGCCAGGTCCAGAAGCTCCGCCGCTGACCTCTACACCATCCCCGCCAAGCCACACGAGCGGACGCGCCCTCCAGCGGCTTCCCCGACCTCTTCTTCAAGCTTCGGCCGCCGAGATCGCCGGCGACCGTGTGCCCTCCCTAACGTCTCCCCGAGTTCGTCGTCCGCCCCGTTCAAACCTCTGTGAGCTCCTGCCACTAACCCCTCTCTTCCCCGCGTTATTTGCACCATGTAGCCACCGATTCCACCGGAGCCGTGAGCTCGGTTCCGCCGGCCAAGTCGCCGCCGTGGCCACAACCATCGCACTTTGTGTCTGAGCACACCACCGTGCTCAGCACGTTCTCATGAGCCCGAAGCCACCCGCAGAGCCTCCTCCCGAGCTCTGTAGCACCACCCCGAGAATGCCCGAGCTACTGCCGCCGCTAAACCTCATCGCCGGCCACTTTTCCGGCCATTCCAGCTCACCCCGTTTGCACCGTTGGATGCGCGGGATCACCAGAAGCTCGTAGATGCTCTCCTTCGTCGATTTGGGCACCGTAGGAGCGAACCTGAGCCCATCCGCCGCACCTGTCATCGCCGGCGTCGAGCCGCTGGCGCGTTAGCCCCAGTTGACCAGGGGTTTGACCTCTCCTGGCTCAATGACATGTGGGTCCAGCCCCTGCTAATTACCTAGGTTTAGGATTAGTTTATCGTTAACAAACTCTGTTAATTAGCCTAGATACTGACACGCGGGTCCCACCCGTCAGTTTGACCTGGACCAGCCCCGTTGACCACTGACGTCACAATGACGCAATGCTGACGGAGTAATTGTTTTTTGGATTTAAAATAATTCAGGAAATTCCAGGAAATGCTCTAAACTTCTAAAATTCATAGAAATTTAACCGTAACTCAGAATGAAATAATTTATATATGAAAAATGATCAGAAAAATCCAATCTATCCATCTACACTGGGTTCATGCATGTTTAAGCTACTTAACCTTGCTGTTCATATCAAAACATGATAATGCACTTTATGAATTCATAGTTTGAGTTTGAATTTGAATCTTTGGTTCAAATAAGCTCAAACCTTCCTGTTCTTAGCTGCATTAGCCCAAATCACAGCATATTGCCATGTCATGATCATGCATCATATTGTGCATTGCATTGATTGTATTCCTTCTCTGTTGCCGGTATTTGCCCCCTCTCGATAGACGTGTTCCGACGATGAGTTCGATGGCATCGATGAAGAGCTATATTATCTTCAGAAGTGCCAGGCAAGCAAAAACCCCTTGTTCATTCCGATACAATCCTACTTTCTCGCTCCTGCTCTCTTTTACTGCATTAGGACAACAACGATTCAACTGTTACTTGCTGCGGTAGTTGAACCCCTTTATCCTCTGCATGACCTGTCATTGCCACAGTAAATAGATGAAACCCACTAGCATGAGTAGGAGTTGTTTGAGCCTTGTTGTGCCTACTCATTCATGCTTGTTTGTCATGCCTGCTACTACTTAGAGTTGTGTCAAGTCTGATTCATCGGGAATGAATCAGAGGTGTGTGAACATGTCCTACTCTGTGTGAGCTAAGTGTGTGAACACGATTTGGTAAAGGTAGCGGTGAGAGGCCATGTAGGAGTACATGGTGGGTTGTCTCATTGCAGCCGTCCTTAGGAACTGAGTTCTGTGTTTGTGATCTATGATTCAGCTACTACCACGCATTGGGCCCGAAACCAATGGACCCTCTCGGCTTCTTAATCACCCTTGTCCTCTGTCCAGGAGTTGCAAGTAGTTTCTGGTGTTTGTAGTATGCTGGAGGCCGTGGGCAGCGCTGACCGGAGGGGTGGGCTGTGATGCGGTAGGCATGTGGCACGGTGTACCGAGCGCCCGTTTGGTGTCTCGGGAACCCTGTTCACATCGTTTGGGGCTGTGAGCGAAACCCCGGCCGGATCTCCTCATGGATGGAACCCGAATAGGCGATAAACCTGGACTAGAGACTTAAGTGTTTAGGTAGGCCGTGGCCGACACCCACGTTGGGCTTCCACTTGAAGGTTGCCGAGTACATGTCATGTAAACGGCGGTAAGTGGTGAGAGCGTGTGTGAAGAAGTACACCCCTGCAGGGTTAACATCATCTATTCAAATAGCCGTGTCCGCGGAAAAAGAACTTCTGGGTTGCCTGTACAGTTCATAGACAAGTGAAAGTGGATACTCTAAAATACGCAAGATAAGCGTGAGTGCTATGGATGGCGTTCTCGTAGGGAGACGGGAGCGGATCCATAGTGGTGTATTGATATGGTGAATATGTGGACTCGTGTGCGCCACCTCAAAAGAGTTACTTGCAGTCGCAGTTCAGGATAGCCACCGAGTCAAAGCTGGCTTGCTGCAGTTAAACTCCACCACCCCCTTTGTTGATAATGATGCATATGTAGTTAGTTCTGATGTAAGTCTAGCTGGGTACTTTTGTACTCACGTTGCTTAATTTATGTTTTTGCAGAGAGACTTCAGTCTCGCCAATAGTTTCACATGGACTTCGATGTTTAGCTTGTTACCTCAGCTACGATCTTGTGCCCTCGGCAGGATCTGGTAGTTAGTCAGGCTTCCCGGCCTTTTTCTTTTGTAGATGTCTGTACTCAGACATGTTAAGCTTCCGCATGTGCTTTGACTTGTATGCTCTGAATGTTGGGTCACGAGACCTATGTTTGTATTATCTCGCTCCTCGGAGCCTAATGAATAAAATACTTGAGTCGTAGAGTTATGTTGTGATGCCATGTTGTATTTATGCATATCGAGCATATTGTGTGTATGTTATTGAAATGCTTGGTATGTGTGGGATCTGACTATCTAGTTGTTTATCCTTGGTAGCCTCTCTTACCGGGAAATGTCTCCTAGTGCTTCCACTGAGCCATGGTAGCTTGCTACTGCTCCGGAACACTTAGGCTGGCCGGCATGTGTCCTTCTTCGTTCCTGTGTCTGTCCCTTCGGGGAAATGTCACGCGATGAATACCGGAGTCCTGTTAGCCCGCTACAGCCCGGTTCACCGGAGACCTGCTAGCCCAGTGCTACAGCCTGGATTCACTCGCTGATGACCGACACGTTTGATGTTGGGTCATGGATGCCTGTCCCTGTAAGTTTATGCCACTTTGGGTTTACGACTAGCCATGTCAGCCCGGGCTCCTTATCATATGTATGCTAGCGACACTGTCATATACGTGTGCCAAAAGGCGCAAACGGCCCCGGGCAAAGGTAAGGCGACACCCATGGGAATACCGTGCGTGAGGCCGCAAAGTGATATGAGGTGTTACATGCTAGATCGATGTGGCATTGAGTCAGGGTCCTGACAGCTTTGGTATTAGATCCTGACTGCCTGTAGGATTACCAAGCCAAACTGGTCGAAGTTGAGTCTAGAAATTCTTTAGTTATATAAGGGAATTGATTGTGGGATGGAACGTAAGGCTCTTTTTACTCCTTATACCTCATGGCCTTCTGATCTGAGTCAACCTCTTCTCTTCTACGGGGATTAAGAACTAGGCCTTCTCATGTATCTATCAGGATGACGTGTTACTAATCCATAGACTTTTAAGATTGTTGGTTTTAAGCCTCAGTTCAGTCTCTACTACTTCCGTGTGTTAACTATTGATCTCAAAACCTTGATATTGTGCTTCTGAGTGGTTACGCCACAATTTTTGTAGCATGTCTCAAATCCTTTTGAGCATTTACAGCCGTTATGCTGTCCGAGTCATCCCAGGTTTCTAAACAGTCTAATGCATTTGCAAATCCCTTCTTCCCATCCCCGATGTCCCTTTGGTCAGATTAATCACACAAATTAGTGAGTTGAGGTACTTTATTGCCTCGACGCATATGTTGGAGTTAATATTATGACCCTAGGTGTTTTAGGGGATCATCTAGTGGTTTAGCCATGATCTGTGTTTCCAGTGTGATGATTCTGGCCGTCATTATCGAAAGCATCCCATGATGCCATTTAGTTAGTAGGCATTCTATTTCTGTGTTTTGAACCCGAGATTCACCCCATTTACCTCATGTTGATAGTGTTTGCTAGTTCCTTTAGGAAATTAGTAACCTTTGCATTAGTCCTCGAGGTCCATGGTATTTTCCTTCTTACAAATACTATGAACCACTTCTGGCAGTAGTTTGTTGGATCAAAAGATCATAACAGGAGTGCTCTCGATGGGTTCTCTATTCTATATTGCGACTCTGCGAGTTCAACTTTTCTGCATGGGTTATCCGGAAGAAATTTGTTGAACTTGGTTCAACATACTAATCTATGCATCCACAACTCAGAAAACCGTATGTTCCTTGAGTTGTCCCGCTTTAGTTGTCTCCCGACCCTCGTCTATCAATTGATAGTCAAGAGTATGCGTGCATTCATTCATCGATGCCTGTTACTCTTGTGGTCCGTCAAGCCATTCTAGTTCAGAATGACTAGGAGAAAGAAAGTCCAGTACCTCATCCATTTCTAGGATTGGGTCAAAGCAGTTGTCTTCCGCAGATCAAATGCAATCCAGCTTTTGAATTCTGTTCTACCCTGGAGTATCACCCCCTTTATGTCAGGATTTTCATGAGAATTGCTCCAGCTCTTGTGAATTCTTGACGTAGTGATACTTCTCGCCATCATTACTCATTCCTCGGTTCCGTGTTGTCGCAACCGGAATACCGACAAGTGAATCGTGATGTGTGAAATCAATACTCATAGCAACCTTGTTGCTTGGTAGTTAAAGGACAATAATTTCATCCTTAGCATGTTGGTTATTGAATCATCATCCTAAGGTTGATCGTGCTACCTAGTCCTTATTTCCAGTGCACTCTTTGATCAATGAGTTAGTATTGTATCAACCCCTTGCTCTTTTGATCATATCGTCCTGCCCTGAAAAGCAAGATTGTTCTCGAGCTTAGTAACATATCAGTGGTTCGTGATTTTTCGAATATCTTCTCGAAAGTATCACCAGGTCGTCACCCGACTGTTATGTTGAGCTCGTGATCAAGTTGGTTTCATATAAACCACCCCTTCTCCAAGAGTCTGTGTTGGGTACCCCTGAGCTAGTTGGCTAAGCTGAACAACAACTTGGAGAGTTGGAAGATGGAAGCTTGTCCGATTTTGTTCATCTTAAGGGATATCTGGTCTGTGTGTGTGTATGTGTTGAAGGTAGATGATATCTTCCTTGAGTGAACCTCGTGGTAAATTATTGGATCTATTGTCTTGCCAAAACTTTGATTTGAGTATGGGTTATCCTCAAATCAAATCAGAACCAACAATGTTCGTAATGTTGTCTTACTCGTGGTTGATCCCTCGAGCATACACCATTACATATTTGGGTCTGACCAATACTATCACCTTGTTCACATAGTAATGGAATTCCATCTCCATGGGAATCTGGATGAATTGTTGTTGAGCCCATCGAGAACATCCTTGTCTTCTCCATAATTTTGCCGAACATTAAGCAAGTGTTGGAAACTTTTGAAAGCATTTGTTCATGCTAGCTCATGAAGCATATGTTCGGATGTAAGAAGTGACTTCCTCTAGTTCATGTGCATTTGATGCAAGTTGCCGCTGTAGACTCGAGAAAGTCAATGTTGCTTCCTTTGGAATCATCCCAAATCAGTCATGCATACGTGCGAAGTATTCTGTGGTTCGGAGACTTGCAACCTCCATTCTATATGTGTCCCTAGCACACCAAGCCACTGATTGATTTTTTCAAGGTTAATAAGTTCTAAGTGCTAGTCCCGAAGGTACCAGACGGATTTGTACAAGACTTCGACATCCTCGATGATGGTTCCCCCTCCTGAACTCGGTAGTGTTTTATTATAAGACTACTTTGTGGTCATGCTTGTCTTGGATAACATGTTCACATGTTGTAGCAGAACCAGCTCGTGTTTTTGGAGCTTGCTATCATAGTTCATTCCCCGAGAATCTCGCAACGTCGTCTCAACGATTTGTGTTGCAAACTTTCATTTTTCTTCCTAGACTCGATGAGTCTGGATATCCTGACACCAGCCAGATCTGAATCTCAGGCAGATATGATGGTTGGAACATTTTCCCAAGAACTATAATATTGGTCTCTTTGTAAGCCGGTAGAGTGGATGTCGTGGCCAACACATCTAGCCGGAAGACCCATTATTGTAGGCTCTTGATTGAGAAAGTTGGCTACCTCCCCATAAGGATTTCGTGGGATTTACTCCCTAGTTGACCCTTATGGATTTTTGAGATCCCGAAGTCCGACCTTTTACTTGATGTTCTAGATATCAAACCATATCTATGAATGGCTTACGCTAGCACATCAAACAGAACATTAGAAGCGGAGTGCTAAATGTCTCTTGGTCAATCATCCAGATTTTGTCCCCTTGGTCTCGCTAAGGTGAAATCTGAGAAGGTGTTATCTTCCTTTGCATCTGCATCCTCCATCACCATTCATCATGGTAGTAAGTTGTGTTGCCGGATCCTTGACACGGATATTGCCAAACCTTGATGGATATGGAAATGCTCAAGTTCTTGAGAGCACGTATGAGCTCTAGGTGTTATCAGCGACACTAACTGGGATTGCCCCAGATTTCCTCGGTTATGCTATAACCATTCCAATAGTGGAATAACTCTCTACTGTTGAGCCTCTCCCCAGTTACTAGAATCATTCCCATCATTTGCATTTTGTTCCCAGCTTGCACCGCCATCGTGCCGCTCTACTCTGGATTACCCTTCTCAGTAACTACTGACCAGGATCATTTTCAAAAGTGGTACTACCATGGGTCTCATCCATTTCCGATGATAAACAAAATCATCTATGACATTGTCTTCAACAAGGTAATCCACATCATCCATTCTGGTCCGAGTATACCATTCTACCGAACCCCTCCAAACGATCGCTCAAGAATTGCCTTAGGCTGGTATAAAGAGTTTCAATGATCTTTAAATCAAAGGTAATTCTTTTTGCCACTTAAGGGGGTTATATTCTACGAGTCACCTCCTCTAAAATGTCTCGTTATGGTATCAAGGCAATTCAACTCCTCGCTACATTGACAACCGTTCAACACCCTCTTAAAGGTGGAATTGTAGTCTACCTGGTAAACCTCCGTCATCTGTTCCACTCCATTCCTCTAGAGGTGTGCTTCGTCTCTCAGCTCGAGAGATGTTGCTATGTCTCATTCCGTGAGTTAATCTTGAGTTGTTCGACCTTCGAGAAGATCGATCCTTCTAGAGTTTTCTTTCTCCTCTCATTGTCATGTCGGTTGGAGTTCTTGGGGCAAGACATCAAGTTAATGATGGTGATCGAATCAACGTTCATTTGAAGTGCAACCTGGATCGTGAAGATTGTGTTAGTTTGCGCTCCCCTTTCATCTTACCCTACGCTTGAATCTCGGGACGAGATTCTTGTTTAGTGGGGGTGAGTTGTCACGTCCCCAGTTCAAGCCTTGCTTGTCTCTGCATAAGCATCCATGCATCATGTTTAAATTTAAAGAAACTTTAAATGGGGATTGTTTAAACCCTAGCACCAAATGAATCCAACTAGGGTCAAAATAAAATCCTTTTCATTGAACTCAAAATGCCCTCTAAAAATGTTCAACATTTCTGGTTTGAGGTGGAAGCATCTACAAAAAATGGTTTATATTTTTGCAGGACATATTGGGCTCTGAATTAAATCATACTCTATTTGCATTTGGGCATTTAAATGCTATACAATATTTTAAATGCTCAAATAATCATAAACTAAAATGTTTACTGTTGGATATATTCCAAACAGTAGTCATGATTAGTTTCATCATTTTTGGTAATGCCCTGACATTTTTAATAAAGCCCAGAAGTTACAGAAAAATAGAAAAGAGGAAACAAAAGAAAGAGGGAGAGCTTACCTGGCGCTCACCTGGCAGCCCAGCCGGCCCAGCTCCTGTTCCGGCCCAGCCCACCACCGCCTGGCTCCCTGTCGCCTTCCTCCTCGTGCCAGTAGGCAGAGGAGGGACACCGCGACGCTGCCGAGCGCGCCCGTGCCACCTCCTGCTTCCTACCGTTTTCCGCTCGTCGCCCTGGACCTCCCTCGCGACGCCACGCAGCCCCGACCGCTCTCTCACTCTCTCCCGTGCTTCCCTCCCTCCTCTGTTTCTCTCACGCACAGCCACCTGAACGCGCCGTCGCCGCCGTTCGCCATAGCCGCAGCCACCAGCCCTCCCTCGCCCTTCCGCCAGGTCCAGAAGCTCCGCCGCTGACCTCTACACCGTCCCCGCCAAGCCACACAAGCGGACGCGCCCTGCAGCGGCTTCCCCGACCTCTTCTTCAAGCTTCGGCCGCCGAGATCGCCGGCGACCGTGTGCCCTCCCTGACACCTCCCCGAGTTTGTCGTCCGCCCCGTTCAAACCTCTGTGAGCTCCTGCCACTAACCCCTCTCTTCCCCGCGTTATTTGCACCATGTAGCCACCGATTCCACCGGAGCCGTGAGCTCGGTTCCGCCGGCCAAGTCGCCGCCGTGGCCACAGCCACCGCACTTTGTGTCTGAGCACACCACCGTGCTCAACACGTTCTCATGAGCCCGTAGCCACCCG
The DNA here is from genome assembly GCF_002162155.2 of Triticum dicoccoides. Lineage (NCBI taxonomy): Eukaryota > Viridiplantae > Streptophyta > Magnoliopsida > Poales > Poaceae > Triticum > Triticum dicoccoides. The sequence goes on from NC_041385.1 coordinate 171,207,138, forward strand.
CAGAGCCTCCTCCCGAGCTCTGTAGCGCCACCCCGAGAATGCCCGAGCTGCTGCCGCCGCTAAACCTCGTCGCCGTCCACTTTTCCGGCCATCCCAGCTCACCCCGTTTGCACCGTTGGATGCGCGGGATCACCAGAAGCTCGTAGATGCTCTCCTTCGTTGATTTGGGCGCCGTAGGAGCAAACCCGAGCCCATCCGCCGCACCTATCGTCGCCGGCGTCGAGCCGCCGGCGCGTTAGCCCCAGTTGACCAGGGGTTTGACCTCTCCTGGCTCAATGACATGTGGGGCCAGCCCCTGCTAATTACCTAGGTTTAGGATTAGTTTAGCGTTAACAAACTCTGTTAATTAGCCTAGATACTGACACGCGGGTCCCACCGGTCAGTTTGACCTGGACCAGCCCCGTTGACCACTGACGTCACAATGACGCAATGCTGACGCAGTAATTCTTTTCTGGATTTAAAATAATTCAGGAAATTCCAGGAAATGCTCTAAACTTCTAAAATTCATAGAAATTTAACCATAACTCAGAATGAAATAATTTATATATGAAAAATGATCAGAAAAATCCAATCTATCCATCTGCACTGGGTTCATGCATGTTTAAGCTACTTAACCTTGCTGTTAATATCAAAACATGATAATGCACTTTATGAATTCATAGTTTGAGTTTGAATTTGAATCTTTGGTTCAAATAAGCTCAAACCTTCATGTTCTTAGCTGCATTAGCCCAAATCACAGCATATTGCCATGTCATGATCATGCATCATATTATGCATTGCATTGATTGTATTCCTTCTCTGTTGCCGGTATTTGCCCCCTCTCGATAGACGTGTTCCGACGATGAGTTTGACGACATGATGAAGAGCTATATTATCTTCAGAAGTGCCAAGCAAGCAAAACCCCCTTGTTCATTCCGATACAATCCTACTTTCTCGCTCCTGCTCTCTTTTACTGCATTAGGACAACAACGATTCAACTGTTACTTGCTGCGGTAGCTGAACCCCTTTATCCTCTGCATGACCTGTCATTGCCACAGTAAATAGATGAAACCCACTAGCATGAGTAGGAGTTGTTTGAGCCTTGTTGTGCCTACTCATTCATGCTTGTTTGTCATGCCTGCTACTGCTTAGAGTTGTGTCAAGTCTGATTCATCGGGAATGAATCAGAGGTGTGTGAACATGTCCTACTGTGTGTGAGCTAAGTGTGTGAACACGATTTGGTAAAGGTAGCGGTGAGAGGCCATGTAGGAGTACATGGTGGGTTGTCTCATTGCAGCCATCCTCAGGAACTGAGTTCTGTGTTTGTGATCCATGATTCAGCTACTACCACGCATTGGGCCCGAAACCAATGGACCCTCTCGGCTTCTTAATCATCATTGTCCTCTGTCCAGGAGTTGCAAGTAGTTTTTGGTGTTTGTAGTATGCTGGAGGCCGTGGGCAGCCCTGACCGGAGGGGTGGGATGTGATGCGGTAGGCATGTGGCACGGTGTACCGAGCGCCCGTTTGGTCTCTCGGGAAACCTATTCACATCGTTTGGGGCTGTGAGCGAAACCCCGGCCGGATCTCCTCATGGATGGAACCCGAATAGGCGATAAACCTGGACTAGAGACTTAAGTGTTTAGGTAGGCCGTGGCCGACACCCACGTTGGGCTTCCGCTTGAAGGTTGCCGAGTACATGTCGTGTAAACGGCGGTAAGTGGTGAGAGCGTGTGTGAAGAAGTACACCCCTGCAGGGTTAACATCATCTATTCGAATAGCCGTGTCCGCGGAAAAAGGACTTCTGGGTTGCCTGTACATTTCATAGACAAGTGAAAGTGGATACTCTAAAATACGCAAGATAAGCGTGAGTGCTATGGATGGCGTTCTCGTAGGGAGACGGGAGCGGATCCATAGTGGTGTATTGATATGGTGAATATGTGGACTCGTGTGCGCCACCTCAAAAGAGTTACTTGCAGTCGCAGTTCAGGATAGCCACCGAGTCAAAGCTGGCTTGCTGCAGTTAAACTCCACCACCCCCTTTGTTGATAATGATGCATATGTAGTTAGTTCTGATGTAAGTCTTGCTGGGTACATTTGTACTCACGTTGCTTAATTTATGTTTTTGCAGAGAGATTTCAGTCTCGCCAATAGTTTCACGTGGACTTCGACGTTTAGCTTGTTGCCTCAGCTACGATCTTGTGCCCTCGGCAGGATCTGGTAGTTAGTCAGGCTTCCCGGCCTTTTTCTTTTGTAGATGTCTGTACTCAGACATGTTAAGCTGCCGCATGTGCTTTGACTTGTATGCTCTAAATGTTGGGTCACGAGACCTATGTTTGTAATATCTCGCTCCTCGGAGCCTAATGAATAAAATACTTGAGTCGTAGAGTTATGTTGTGATGCCATGTTGTATTTACGCATATCGAGCATATTGTGTGTATGTTATTGAAATGCTTGGTATGTGTGGGATCTGACTATCTAGTTGTTTATCCTTGGTAGCCTCTCTTACCGGGAAATGTCTCCTAGTGCTTCCACTGAGCCATGGTAGCTTGCTACTGCTCCGGAACACTTAGGCTGGCCGGCATGTGTCCTTCTTCGTTACTGTGTCTGTCCCTTCGGGGAAATGTCACGCGATGAATACCGGAGTCCTGTTAGCCCGCTACAGCCCGGTTCACCGGAGTCCTGCTAGCCCAGTGCTACAGCCTGGATTCACTCGCTGATGACCGACACGTTCGATGTTGGGTCATGGATGCCTGTCCCTGTAAGTTTATGCCACTTTGGGTTTACGACTAGCCATGTCAGCCCGGGCTCCTTATCATATGGATGCTAGCGACACTGTCATATATGTGTGCCAAAAGGCGCAAACGGTCCCGGGCAAAGGTAAGGCGACACCCGTGGGAATACCGTGCATGAGGCCGCAAAGTGATATGAGGTGTTACATGCTAGATCAATGTGGCATTGAGTCGGGGTCCTGACAGTAATGTCATGCAACACTTCTATGATAGCACAAGTATGACTATGTTGATTCTGTCATAAAATCTTCATGGATGTACATGCATGACAGAAAACGTGACCTACTGTGACAAACACGTATCATCATGGAAGTGTATTTTTTGTAGTATATAAGGGATCATAACAGTTTCGAGGGTAGAATATTCAACCCAAATTTATTGATTCGACACAAGGGGAGCCAAACAATATTTGCAAGTATTAGCAATTGAGTTGTCAATTCAACCACACTTGGAGATTAATTATCTGCAGCAAAGTGATCAGTAGTAAAGTAGTATGATAGTTTTGATAGCAGTAGCAACAGCAATAGTAATAGTAACAGTGATAGCAATGGTTTTGTAGCAAGTGTAATAGTAACAATAGTAATTTAGCAAGAACATTATAAGAGAAATTCGTAGGCTTTGGATCGGTGAATTCATTTGATGATATTCATCATATAATAGTCATAACCTAGGGCGATATGGCACTAGCTCCAGTTCATAAATATAATGTAGGCATGTATTCCGTAAATAGTCATACATGCTTATGGAAAGAACTTGCATGACATCTTTTGTACTAACCTCCCATGGCAGTGGGGTCCAATTAGAAACTAAGGGATATTAAGGCCTCCTCTTAATAGAGAACCAGAACAAAGCATTAACACATAGTGAATACATGAAATCCTGAAACTACGGTCATAACCGGAAAGTATCCTGATTTCTGTCACTCTGGTGTTTGCGGATCATAACACGTAATAGGTGACTACAACTTGCAAGATCGGATCTAGAACATAGATATAATGGTGATAACATAAACAGTTCAGATCTGAAATCTTGGCACCCGGGCCCGAAGTGATAAGCATTAAGCATGGCAAAGTCATATCAACATCAATCTTAGAACACAGTGGATACTAGGGATCAAGCACTAACAAAACTAACTTGATTACATGATGAATCTCATCCAACTCCTCGCCGACCAACAAGCCTACGAAGGAATTACTCACTCCTGGTGGGTAGCATCATGGAATTGGCGATGGAGAAGGGTTGGCGATGACCAAGATCAAATATTCCCCTCTCCAGAGCCCCAAACGAACCCCAGATCTGGCCTCCCAATGAAGAATAGGAGGCGGCGGCAGCTCCGTCTCGTGAAACACGATAATTCTTTCTCCCTCATTTTTTCTCCAAAAATGTGATTTTATAGTATCAGGTTGAGGTCTGCGGGGCCACCAGGTGGGGACAACCCACCTGGGAACGCTAGGAGGGGTCCGCGCCATGGCGGATTGTGCCCACCCAGGTGCCCCCTCCGGTGGTTCTTGCCTCCAGAAATTCTCTACTATTGTATATAAATCCTCGCAAAGTTTCGTTCCAATCTGAGAACTTTTATTTCTGCACAAAAACAACACCATGTTAGTTCTGCTGAAAACAGCGTCAGTCTGGATTAGTTTCATTCAAATCATGCAAATTTGAGTCCAAAACAAGAGGAAAAGCATTAGGAAAAGTAGATACGACGGAGACGTATCAAGGAGCACTTGACTCGATAGGAGCATCAGTTGCAAAATTTTGAATACGGTGATATTTGATAGCCTTCGGTTTGCTGGCTGTTGCCTTTGCCTTCTGGCACTTTTCTTCTTTTATTCTTCATAGAGCAAGATCTGCGTGACGGTCAATTTCATCATTCATTTGGTCACACGGCTGAGAAACGTCCATTTTCATCCATGAGATCCACTCAATTTTAGCATTCCTCATAACACTGAGAGCTTTCATGAGTTCAACAATTTCCTTGTTTAGCCTTTTGCTTTCGGTTTCACTGATGGCATCTCGTCTCATTTGCTCGAGGGTTTTCTTGTCCACGACGGCCTGATTTAGCTTCTTGGTTATTTTCCTGAGCTCAACAAAATGTTTTGCTACCAGTTTGGTAACATCATCAAGAAGTCCCAGACTTCTCAAGTCAAGTGATTTTGCACCGTAGGCAGCACTTTCAATAACATCAATCATAAGATTGAAGTCATATTTCTGTTCCTCTATGAATGTAGAAACACTAGTTTTAGCTTTCTTGATAGAAGAACCAACTTTCTCTTTGGGCATCAGCTTTCTCCTCGCAGACGGGGCAGCAGAACCCGAAGGTTTGTCAGAGACTGGTCCGGGTGCAAGACTTGGTGACATTCTCAGCGGGGGTGAAACCTTCACTGGTGAGGGAGTTTGATATGGCCTGTTAAGAAGAGCGTGCTAATCATACATCCGTTTTTCATCGGGAGCATCTTCATCGACTCATTAGACAAGCAAAAGATGCCTTCTTGGATTTTCTAACAACAGGTTTCTTTCGGGGAGCTTGAGGGGAAACAGACTTCCTTGCCTTTCTTTCCTTTCAGGCAGAGGCATGATCCTTCTTTTGTACGTCTTGCTGGGTCATCTCGATGTTTCTCTGCTCAACTCCATTCTTCTTCGCTGCCCTCGCTTCACGCTTGGATTTGGCCTTGGCTCTCTTTTCCACTTCTTGAGGAAAATCAACAATTATCTTGAGGGAGTCAAGAGGAGCATCTTTAGTTGGAGGTGACCTGACTTTTTCATCATCCTGGCCGAGGAAATTCTTAGCAATACAGTCATTCCATCATGGAGTGAAAGCAAACAAGATTTGATATTTTCTTTGAACATTTTCATGATTAAACCATTTCTTCGCCCAGTGGTGGCAAATCCTTTATAGCCTATTATTTCTCTCGGTCATGGTTTCAACTCCAGGAGGAGTTTTATAACCTTTTGGATCAGACATCTCGGTAGTGGTGTTCTTCTCTCTACCATGACCACCCTTCTTAGGATTCCCATCAGAGAAGAGAGTCATAGCATCAGTGACCAGTTCATCCTTGGGTTGACTGTGAGCCAAGCGATTATCATCATCCTCTTCCTCAGATTCAGACTCAGACTTCTTCTTCAGTATCTTAGGTGGCTTAGATGATTTTCCTCCACCAGTCAACCTCTTATGTGACAAGGGAGACATCTGAGGCATTTCTCCTTCAGAACCAGATTGCTCTTCCGAACTTTTTGCCATGACCAACCTGTGAACAGAATAGATGCGAGGGAAAATAGGATAGGGTCATAAACATGCACATAAGTATTTTTGACTGAAAAGAGAACAATTTTTAGAAGCAACAAAGGAATCCATGGTATCCATTTGGGAAGATAAATCTTGCAAAAACATAGATCATGCATATAAGAGATCAAAGAAGACTCAAATAACTTTCATGGATAAAAACATAGATGTGATCATAAACTCAAAGTTCATCGGATCCCAACAAACACACCGCCAAAAGACTTACATCATATGGATCTCCAAGAGACCATTGTATTGATAATCAAGAGAGAGAGAGGAAGACATCTAGCTACTAACTACGAACCCGTAGGTCTACAAAGAGCTACTCACGCATCATAGGAGAGGCACCAATGGAAGTGGTGAACCCCTCCATTTCGTCTACTCCCCTAGGATTTCTGGAATATTTGGGTATTTATAGAGCAACGAGGCGGTTCGAGGGGCACCCAATGTGGGCACAACCCCCCAGGGCACACCTGGGCCTCCTGGCGCGCCCTGGTGGGTGCTTCCTTGGCCCATTGGCTTTCTTCTGGCCCAAAAAAATCCTCCAGGAGTTGCATTGCATTTGGACTCCGTTTGATATTGATTTCCTGTGATGTAAAAAACATGCAGAAAATAGCAGCTGGCACTGGGCACTATGTCAATAGGTTAGTACCAAAATATGATATAAAATGACTATAAAATGATTGTAAAACATCCAAGAATGATAATATAACAACATGGAACAATCAAAAATTATAGATACGTTGGAGACGTATCAACATGAAACAATCAAAAATTATAGATATGACGGAGATGTATCACCCCTTCTTGCAGATGTTATCTCAGGGATTCTTCTCGTTTATCTTTTATCATGAGATCTATTGTTGGTGCTAGTTCTTTGTTGGTTTTTTCATCCATTTCTGTGTTTTGTCCGAATGTCAACTCACTCAGAGCTCTTTTGTTTCGTGTTTTCTCTCATTTGGTGGAGTGTTTTGATTCGGACCCTGTTATCCCTCTATACTTTCTCATCCATGCAATTTGGTCTGAAGAAGATTTCAACTGAGTCCTTGGTCGTGAATGAAATCAACTTCGAACATTAATCTGTTTTTGGCGCTTGCCCTTCTTCAAACCTTTTGGCCTCCAATCAGTTTCCAAGATTTTTGTAGGAAAGGGTTGACACGTGCCCACGATCTCGATGATCATTATCGTGTCCGTTGAATGTGGAATGTCCCGCGTCTGTAGGCCGTAAATATTGAAGTGGTGGTTCCTCCTACGGGTTATAAGTACCCCTCCCGG
>NC_041385.1:171215335-171263708 GCF_002162155.2 Triticum dicoccoides
ACCCCTCCCGGCTTCTTCTTCCTTGGTTCTTCCTCAAACCCTGTCTCGTTCTCCTCCCGATGGTGTTACTTAGAGCTTGGGCTTGGGAGGAGAACGAGAGAGGGTTTGAGGAAGAACCAAGGAAGAAGAAGCCGGGAGGGGTACTTATAACCCGTAGGAGGAACCACCACTTCAATATTTACGGCCTACAGATGCGGGACATTCCACATTCAACGGACACAATAATGATCATCGAGATCGTGGGCACGTGTCAACCCTTTCCTACAAAAATCTTGGAAACTGATTGGGAGGCCAAAAGGTTTGAAGAAGGGCAAGCGCCAAAAATAGATTAATGTTCGAAGTTGATTTCATTCATGACCAAGGACTCAGTTGAAATCTTCTTCAGACCAAATTGCATGGATGAGAAAGTATAGATGGATAATAGGGTCCGAATCAAAACACTCCACCAAATGAGAGAAAACACGTAACAAAAGAGCTCTGAGTGAGTTGACATTCGGACAAAACACAGAAATGGATGAAAAAACCAACAAAGAACTAGCACCAACAATAGATCTCATGATAAAAGATAAACGAGAAGAATCCCTGAGATAACATCTGTAAGAAGGGGTGATACATCTCCGTCGTATCTATAATTTTTGATTGTTTCATGTTGATACATCTCCAACGTATCTATAATTTTTGATTGTTCCATGTTGTTATATTATCATTCTTGGATGTTTTACAATCATTTTATAGTCATTTTATATCATATTTTGGTACTAACCTATTGACATAGTGCCCAGTGCCAGTTGCTATTTTCTGCATGTTTTTTACATCGCAGGAAATCAATATCAAACGGAGTCCAAATGCAATGCAACTCCTGGAGGATTTTTTTGGGCCAGAAGAAAGCCAATGGGCCAAGGAAGCACCCACCAGGGCGCGCCAGGAGGCCCAGGCGTGCCCTGGGGGGTTGTGCCCACATTGGGTGCCCCTCGAACCGCCTCGTTGCTCTATAAATACCCAAATATTCCAGAAACCCTAGGGGAGTCGACGAAATGGAGGGGTTCACCACTTCCATTGGTGCCTCTCCTATGATGCGTGAGTAGTTCTTTGTAGACCTACGGGTTCGTAGTTAGTAGCTAGATGTCTTCCTCTCTCTCTCTCTCTTGATTATCAATACAATGGTCTCTTTGGAGATCCATATGATGTAAGTCTTTTGGCGGTGTGTTTGTTGGGATCCGATGAACTTTGAGTTTATGATCACATCTATGTTTTTATCCATGAAAGTTATTTGAGTCTTCTTTGATCTCTTATATGCATGATTGCTTGTAGCCTCGTATTTCTTCTCCGATATTTGGGTTTTGTTTGTCCAACTTGATCCATTTATCTTGCAATGGAAGAGGTGCTTTGTAGTGGATTCGATCTTACAATGCTTGATCCCAGTGATAGAAAGGGAACCGACATGTATGTGTCGTTGCTACTAAGGATAACAAGATGAGATCTATATGTGCCGCAATAGATAAACGGATCTCGTCTACATCATGTCATCGTTCTTATTGCATTACTCCGTTTTCTCATGAACTTAATACACTAGATGCATGCTGGATAGTGGTCGATGTGTGGAGTAATAGTAGTAGATGTAGGCAGGAGTCGGTCTACTAATCTTGGACGTGATGCCTATATAATGATCATTGCCTGAATATCGTCATGATTATTTGAATTTCTATCAATTGCCCAACAGTAATTGTTTTCTCACTGTTTGCTATTTTTCTCGAGAGAAGCCACTAGTGAAACCTACGGCCCCCAGGTCTCTTTTCATCATATTTGCCTTTGCAATCTATTTTCTCTTGCATTTATTTTCAGTTCTATTAAACCAAAAATACCTTCTGCAATTTATTTGTTCTACAATATATTTATCCTATCTACAACTTTTTACCTCATGTTATTTGCCTACTTGAGGCGCCGTACCCGAAAGGGATTGACAACCCCTTTAACACATCGAGTTGCGAGTATTTGTTATTTGTGTGCAGGTGTTGTTTACGTGGTGTGAGGAGGTTCTCCTACTAGTTCGACAACCTTGGTCTCATCACTGAGGGGAATCCTACCACCGCTATAGTGGATCATCCCTTCCTCTTTAGGGAAATACCAACGTAGTTGTAGCAGACATCAAAGGAATTTTTGGCGTCGTTGCCGGGGAGGATCTTCAACATCAACCAGGTTCCTAATCACAAATATCATCTCCTCGCAATTTACATTATTTGCCATTTCCCTCTCGTTTTGCTTTCCCCCACTTCACAAAAAATTGCCATTTTATTCACCCTCTCTTTCGTTCGTCGTTTTCTCGTCATATCTGTTTTTGAGTGCAATCTTGTTGCGTAGTCATCATGACTCAAGATAACACCAAGTTGTGTGATTTCTCAAATACCAACAACAATGATTTTATTAGCACTTCGATTGCTCCTCCCACCACTAGTGTGGAGTCTTGTGATATTAATACTGCTTTGTTGAATCTTGTCATGAAAGATCAATTTGTCGGTACTCATAATGAGGATGACACATCCCATCTTAAAACATTCATGGAATTATGCGATATGCAAAAGAAAAAGTATGTGGACAATGATGTTGTGAAGTTGAAATTATTTCTGTTTTCTTTGCGAGACTGCGCAAAAATTTGGTTTTCTTCTTTGCCTCGCAATAGTATTGATTCTTGGAATAAGTGCAAAGACACTTTTATTACTAAGTATTTTCCACCCGCAAAAATTATTTCCCTTAGAACCCAAATCATTAATTTCAAGCAACTTGAACATGAGCATGTTGCACAATCTTGGGAAAGGATGAAATTGATGCTAAGGAATTGCCCAACTCATGGGTTAAATCTTTGGATGATCATACAAAAATTTTATGCCGGATTGAATTTTGTTTCTTGTAATCTTTTAGATTCCGCCGTGGGGGGTACTTTTATGGAAATTACTTTGGGTGAAGCTACTAAATTGCTAGACTATATTATGGCAAATTACTCAAAATGGCATACTGAAAGAGCTCCTACTAGTAAAAAAGTCAATTCGGTAGAAGAAATAAATTCTTTGAGTGAAAAAGTTGATGCTCTTATGAAGTTGGTTGCTAATAAAAGTGCTCGTATTGATTTTAATGATGTGCCTTTGTCTACTTTGATTGAGAAAAATAGTGCTGCCATAGATGTGAATTTTGTCTCGCGAAATAATTTCAACAACAATGCTTGTAGAGGTAATTTTAATCCTAGGACTTTTCCTAGTAATTACTCTAATAAGTATGGTAATTCCTATGGTAATCCCACCTACAATAATAACAGAAACACCTCTGATCTTGAGAACAATATTAAAGAATTTACAATACGTAAAAAGCTTTCAACACTTCGATAGAAGAAAAGTTAAATAAAATATGATTTGTCTAGAAGTGTTGATAGAATTTCTCATGATGTAGAAACTCTCAAGATGAAAAAAATTTGTGCCTAAAGTTGAAGAATCAATTAAAGCTCTTTATGTTTCTATGGATGAAAGTAAGAAAAGAACCGCTATTCTTAGAGCTAAAAGAGAAATTTTAGAAAAAAGTGTTTTCTAGTGATTACTATCATAAAAGTAATGAAGATCTTAAAACGATTGGTGTTTCTTCTATTGATTATTTGTTTAGTAAATTTAAGATTGATGAAAAAGGGACTGGAGAAGAGTCAACTTTAGTTAGAAGGCGTCCCTATGATTCGGAGGGTGAAAATCTTGTTGAAAAAATTGATAAAAGTGGGTTTGAAGAGGTAAAGACTTTAGCTAGTGATGTGCCCACTATTTTGGATTACAAAGACTTTAATTATGATAGTTGCTCTTTGGTTAATTGTATTTCTTTGTTGCAATCCATGATAAATTCACCCCATGCTTATGACCAAAATAAAGCTTTTACTAAACATATTGTTGATGCCATGATGAAAGCTTTTGAAGAAAAATTGGAATTAGAAATTTCAATTCCTAGACAATTGCATGATGAGTGGGAACCTACTATCAAAGTCAAGATTAAAAATTTTGAGTGTTTTGCTTTATGTGACTTGGGTGCTAGTGTTTCTACAATTACAAAATCTTTATGTGATGTGCTTGGTCTTACCGATATTGAAGAATGCTCTTTAAATTTTCACTTAGCGGATTCTACTATTAAAAAGCCTACGGGAAGAATTAATGATGTTTTTATTCTTGCAAATAGGAATTATGTGCCCATAGATTTTGTTGTTCTTGATATCGATTGCAATCTATCTTGTCCAATTATTCTTGGTAGACCGTTTTTGCATACTATTGGTGCCGTGATTGATCTGAAAGAAGGTAATATTAAATTTCAATTTTCACTAAGGAAAGGAATGGAAAACTTCCCTAGAAGAAGAATTAGGCCACCATATGAATCAATCATGAGGGCACCTTATGAATCTAGAACCAAAGATGACAAAACTTAGATCCTACGCGTTATGCCTAGCTAGGGGCGTAAAACGATAGCACTTGTTGGGAGGCAACCCAATGAATAAAATTTATTTTTGCTTTTTGCTTTATGTTCTTGAATGTTAACACAATCATGCTACTGTTATGATTGTGTTTTTTGTGTTTTAATTAGTGTTTGTGCCAAGCAATGCCTTGGGAAGACTTAGGTGAAAGTTTATTCGATCTTGCTGAAAAACAGAAACTTTTGTGCTCACGAAATTTGTTGTCATTTTGTACAGAAGAGTGCTTTTAAGTTGATTCTTTTTGCAGAGGATTAATGGACAAATTCCTCACGGCCACCAATGATATGTGGCTATCCTATGATGTTTGAGTAGATCTGTTTTGTCCTATGGGTTGATTGGTGATCATGATTGCTTTGAGTTGCATGTTTTATTATTGGTGTTGTCCTATGGTGCTCTCCGTGTCGCGCAAGTGTGAGGGATCCCAGCTGTAGGGTTTGCAATATGTTCATGATTTTCTTATGGTGGGTGGAGTGAGTGACAGAATCACAGAACCTTGTAAGTAGGTTGTTTGCGTATGGGAGTAAAGAGGACTTAATACTTTAATGCTATGGTTGGGTTTTACCTTAATGATCTTTAGTAGTTGCGGATGCTTCTTAGAGTTCCAGTCGTAAGTGCGTATGATCCAAGTAGAGAGAGTATGTTAGTTTATGCCTCTCCCTCATATAGAATTGCAATAATGATTACCAGTCTAGTTATCGATTTCCTAGGGACAAATAACTTTCTTCTGACAAAAATCTCTCTATTAAAACTAACTTAATTGTTTCTTTAACTAAACAGCCCCTAGCTTTTATTTATGTGTTATTTATTATCTTGCAAACCTATCCCTTTACACCTACAAAGTACTTCTAGTTTCATACTTGTTCTACTTAAAGTGAACGTCAAGTGTGCGTAGAGTTGTATCGGTGCTCGATAGAAGTTGAGGGAATATTTGTTCTACCTTTAGCTCCTCGTTGGGTTTGACACTCTTGCTTATCGAGAAAGGCTACAATTGATCCCCTATACTTGTAGGTTATCAAGACCTTTTTCTGGCGCCGTTGCCGGGGAGCAATAGCGTGGGGTGAATATTCTCGTGTGTGCTTGTTTGCTTTATCACTAAGTAGATTTTATTTGTTGTTCTAAGTTGTTCTCTATCTTTACTTATGGATATGGAACATGAAATACCAAAAAATAGGCGTACTTGCTACTCATGGAGATGGGGAACCTCCTAAAACCCTCGATGCTTGTTATGTGAAAAATATTAAACACTACTTTGATAATCCTGAGAAAACCCCATTCAACTTTATAATGGGAGACACGTTGGATCAACGTGAATACTTTAGGGATTATCGCTTGACTCAAAAAGGAAAAATCTTTTGGGATCAAATTGAAATGTTGCATTGGTATGCTTGGAATTTATGCTTGAGATATGATTATACTTGTTGCTCTAGGATGAAGGCTCCACACCTTCCCTTTTCATGTAAATTTAATGATAATAAAATGTCATCTTGTTATGCTAATGGTATATATGATTACTATGATGTGGAAAAAATAGAAGAATTCGTTGCTTTTAGGGGTGCTTATGAAATTGAATCTTTGTTTGAAAAGTGTGAAAATTATGATGATGCTGTTTACAAACCTGAAAATTATGCTATACTAGAAGAACGCCCGTAAGTTGCAACGGGGCAACATTAACTTTAAGAGTTCAATATTACGACATTGGCGACCTTTTTTACCATCAAATCCTCACACACACACTCTCCCCCCACACTCTCTCCCTCTCTCTCTCTCTCTAACACACACATACATAGCCTATTCTCCCTGCCAATAAGACTTACTCAATTGGCAATAATGTGTGGACTTGTGGTGAGCTTGACTGAACTAATGGATAGTGTGATATATTCCCCAATCATTTAACAATGAAATTTCAGAAATGGGAAGATTATGTAACACCTCAAGTCGTTAGCTACAGTGACCTCCCCCTAATGATGCCATGTCATCAGGCTTGCTAAGCCAAACTGCCACTTGATAAAAATCAAAGCCCAATTCAAATTTAAAATAAAGTCAAATAAATTATTTCATCAAACAGTAAAACTAAAATGTTCACCATATTCTATAAATTCCACTGATCTCTGACATGTTGAGCCCAACATTATTTTACCCAAAAGTTAAATCTTGTCAAATTAATAAGAGATCCAACAGTAGTTAAAATAACCAATTAAATATAAACCTAATTTTATGTATTTCCTTTTGGCCCCAAAATTTTTGTGCCACCCAAAAATACTGTGCTCAAATTGTGTGCATAGTTTCACAATTAACAAAATACATTTAGTTGATATAAGAATAAATAGAAAATGGTGTTAAAAAGGAGAAACAGATTAGAATACATTAAAAACCAAAAGGACGATGAAAAAGAGGATTCCCCTACCCCCGGGCCTTGCCACCGAACCGGCCCACTGGTCCAGTCCCCACACGGTCGTCTTCTCCTGTTCCTCGAGCCCGTTGCTACAGAGTCGGGCTCTCACCTGACCACCTTGCCGGCATCGAAGGGAAATGGATAAGGGTGACGCCCTGCCTCCCCTGCCCCATGGCCTCACTCCTCCTTGACGCCCCTCCCAGATCCACTTCTCCTCCTCACTCGCTCGATCCCGGTGATCTGGACGAAGTCAGATGCCACGGCCACCATGACCGGCCCCGTCCACACAGCCACTGCCCTCCCTACTGGCTAGGAGCTTATCGAGGAGCTCTGAATGCCTCCACTACTTCGTCTGCACCAACGAGATCAAGACCAGCACCCCCAGATCGACGTCGTTGCCATCTTCCTCAACCTTCGGCCACCGCAACATTGCCGTTCGATCCGCGCCGCCCCAAGCTCCCCTGTCTTCCCCTAGCGTGCCATTGACACCGCCGTGATCTCCTCTTGCCTTTCCCCAGTTTCCCCTCTCGTTTGCTCTTGATAGGTATTTCGCCGTGGTCGAGAACCGACGTCCGCCATGGCCATTGTAGGGGTAGCCACTGAACTCCTCGGATTGACCCCGTGGCACATGCCCGCTCCTATGGCACCCATGCCCGAGCCTTCGTCTCTTATTCCGTGCCCGCGGGGCCACTCCCTCTCTGGCTCTACATGCCCACGCACGTGCCACACCGCGTCCGTCGTGCCCGCCGTTGCCATCACGCTCGCCACAGCCACTGCACCACTGTGCCCCGCACAACACACACCCTGGCCGCGCGTCGCTGGCTGCGCCCGCCCCGTCTGCTGCCGCCTATCCCTTCGCTCGCCCCGCTGTCGCGCCCCTGCCTCGCGTCGCCTCCTGTCGCGGCCACCTTTTGCCGGCCGCCCCCTCAGCCACGCCAGCCGCATCTCTGGCCTCCACCGTCGGCCGCTCGCCTTGCCTACTGCGTGCTTCTTCCTACTGTTATGCGCTGCTCTACCATTGTTACGCTGTTGCGCCATGCCCTCGACACCGCCGTAGACAAACGTGGCGGAGGGATTGTCAATGGAGTATGAGGAGGAGGTGGCGGAGAAGGTGTGGAGAGGCAAGAGGTCTAGGGTGGCGTCAGCTGGCTGTGGTGGAGGTGATTATGTGAGAAGGAGCCGGAGCGGAAGGAGGGGTCACAATTGGAAAGAATCGCAAAAAACAATAACCCGGAGATCTCATTCCAAAAAATGCTAATATCGATGGAGGGGTGATTTCCTTCAATAGGTGGAAAACATAGGAAATATTGGATGTTATCAAGGAAAGGTAAATATTTAGGAAAGTTAGGATTTTGAACTGATTTCTATGCAATTGGGGTTTTATTGTTTGGTAACATGATATCAGTACCAGCCCGTTTGTGATGTGTCTGATTAGGAAAGTTTGCAAATGTTAAGAAACTATTTATTGGGAGGAAAGTTTGTGACGAGTCTGTTATTTGTTTCCTAAAACAAATTTCACTAATGAGAGAAATCGATTGATTTAGATAAGTTAGGAAAGTTAGATTCAAATCTATTATTTGTTTCTTAAAAATTGGTTATTTGTTTCCTAAGACAAATTGAACCAATAAAAGGAATCGATTGATATGAATAATTTAAGGAAGTTAGATCCGTGATTTGTTATACGTTAGGAAAGTCCTGGTTGTAATAAAGAGTGGAGAGAAAAATAAACCGATGGACCAGGATGGGAGGGGGTGGTGGGAGGAGAGACGAAAAAACCCAGCAAAAATAAACCATGGAGACAATTCACCAACTACTCCATTAGGAGTAGAGATACTTAAATATTGCTATGAGAATTATGAATATAATGCCGATATTAATGAGTTTATTGAGAATGTCTCCGCTGTCCAAGAAGAGACTAATATTTTGCAGGAATCTATGGAAGAAGAAATTGATGACACTTTGAGCTCATTAGATGAAAAATATGACGAGGAGAGCGAGGAACAAAAGGAGGAAGAGCGGACTAGCTACCCGTGCCCACCTTCTAATGAGAATAACTCTTCAACTTGTACATTGTTTAATCTCCCCTCGTGCTTACCAAAGGATGAATATTATGATAATTGCTCTCATCCCTTGGATTTGTTTGAAATATCCCTTTTTGATGAGACTGATGCTTGCTATGCTTGTGGCCATGATGCCAATCTGAATTATGGTTATGGAAATGAACTTGCTATAGTTCCTTATGTTAAGAATGAAATTGTTGCTATTGCACCCACACATGATAGTCCTCTTATGTTTTTGAATTCTCCAAACTACACTATATCGGAGAAGTTTGCTCTTATTAAGGATTATGTTGATGGGTTGCATTTTACCATTGCACATGGTAATTTTGATGAATGTGATATGCATGTGCTTGCTGCTCCTACTTGCAATTATTATGAGAGAGGAACTACATCTCCGCCTCTCCATGTTTCCAGTATGATAAAATTGCAAGAAACTGTTTATACTATGCATTGTCCTTTACTTTGTGTGCATGAATTGTTCTTTTATGACATGCCGATGCATAGGAAGAGAGTTAGACTTTGTTGTTGCTTGATATATGTTACTTTGTGCTCGCTACTAAATTACAAATCATTGTTAATTAAAATTGGCTTTGATATACCTTGGGATCCGGGTGGATCCATTACTTGAGCACTATATGCCTAGCTTAATGGCTTTAAAGAAAGCGCTGCCAGGGAGACAACCCGAAAGTTTTAGAGAGTCACTTATTTCTGTTGTGTGCTTTCATTAAGTTTAAAAACAAAAAAAAGAGGGGATCCCAAAACTTTTTCAAAAAGAAAAGCGAAAGTGAGAAAGACGAGCATTGTTAAAGTGGGAGCTAGCCTTGAACTTTGTTCATGCTCACGGAAACTTTGTGAATATGGATTAAAGAAACTTTTCAACAAAAATAATTATCCCCTTTTACAATTCCATTATATAATAAAAATAATGTGCCAAGGTTTGCCTTTAGGATGTTTACAATCCTTGTTGGTTTGTGCGGTGCAGGACAGAAACTTTGGCTGTAATGCGCGATTTTACATTTTTTATTGGAACGTCAAACGGTTATGAAACTTTTTGCAATGTCTTTCTATAAAAAATGTTTATTTTTACTAATTTTGTAAGAATTTTTGGAGAAACAGAGGTGTGGTGAATGTTCAGATTACTACAGACTATCCTGTTTAAGACAGATTCTGTTTTTGGTGCATAGTTTGCTTGTTTTGATGAAACTATCAATTTCTATCAGTGGATTAAGCCATGGAAAAGTTATATTACAGTAGCTACAATGAAAAAACAAAATATGAATTGGTTTGCAATAGTACTCAGAGTAGTGATTTTCTTTATTATACTAACGGATCTTACCGAGTTTTCTGTTGAGTCTTGTGTGGATGAAGTGTTCGAAGATCAAGGAGGTCTCGATATGAGGAAAAGGAGGAGAGGAAAGAGCTCAAGCTTGGGGATTCCCAAGGCACCACAAGTGAATATTCAACGAGACTCAAGCGTCTAAGCTTGGGGATGCCCCGGAAGGCATCCCATCTTTATTCAACAAGTATCGGTATGTTTTCGGATTCGTTTCGTTCATGCGATATGTGCAAATCTTGGAGCGTTTTTGCATTTAGTTTTCACTCTTCTTTTAAGCACCATGCTGGTATGAGATAGTCCATGGTTGATTTCTAGAATTCTCATTGCACGTCACTTATATCTTTTGAGTATGGCTTTATAGAATGCTTCATGTGCTTCACTTATATCATTTGAAGTTTGGATTGCCTGTTTCCCTTCACATAGAAAACCGCCATTTGTAGAATGCTCTTTTGCTTCACTTATATTTGTTAGAGCGTGGGCATATCTTTTGTAGAAAGAATTAAACTCTCTTGCTTCACTTATATCTATTTAGAGAGATGACAGGAATTGGTCATTCACATGGTTAGTCATAAAATCCTACATAAAACTTGTAGATCACTGAATATGATATGTTTGATTCCTTGCGACAGTTTTGCGATATAGAGATGATAATATGTGGGAGCTTCTAGTAAATGGTTGTGTTTAGTAAGAATATTAGTGTTAAGGTTTGTATTCCCAAAGCATGCACGTATGGTCTCCTAATTATGTAACATAATTGGCGCGCATTGTATTTTGATTGTTTATCTTTGCGTGAAGGTCGGGGGGGCGATGGTTAACACCTACCAACATCCCCCTCTAGGAGCATGCGTAGTAGTACTTTGCTTTGAGGGCCAATAAACTTTTGCAATAAATTTGTGCTTATTAAGGATTACATTGATGTGTTGCATTTTACTACTACACATGTTGATTTTGGTAGACAAAATATGCATGTGCTTGTTGCGCTGACTTGCAATTATTATGAGAGAGGAACTACATCTCCACCTCTCTATGTTTCCAACACAATAAAATTGCAAGAAACTGTTTATGCTATGTATCGGCCTTTACTTTGTGTGCATGCATTGATCTTTTATGACATGCCGATGCATAGGAAGAGTGTTAGACTTCGTCATTGCATGATATATGTTACTTTGTGCTCACTACTAAATTACCAAATCATTGCTAATTAAAATTGGCTTTGATATACCTTGGGATCCGGGTGGATCCATTACTTGAGCAATTTATGCCTACCTTAATGGCTTTAAAGAAAGCGCTGCCAGGTGATAACCCACAAGTATAGGGGATTGCAACAGTTTTCAAGGGTAGAGTATTCAACCCAAATTTATCGATTCGACACAAGGGGAGCCAAAGAAAATACTCAAGTATTAGCAGTTGAGTTGTCAATTCAACCACACCTAGATAACTTAGAATCTGCAGCAAAGTATTTAGTAGCAAAGTAGTATGGAAGTAACGGTAACGGTGGCAAAAGTAACGGTAGCAATTTTGTAGTAATTGTAACAGTAGCAACGGTAAAGTAAATAAGCAAAGCACAATATGAGAAAAGCTCGTAGGCATTGGATCAGTTATGGATAATTATGTCGGATGTGATTCCTCATGTAATAATTATAACATAGGGTGACACAGAACTAGCTCCAGGTCACCAATGTAATGTAGGCATGTATTCTGAATATAGTCATACATGCTTATGGAAAAGAACTTGCATGACACCTTTTGTCCTACCCTCCCGTGGTAGCGGCGTCCTAATGGAAAGTAAGGGATATTAAGGCCTCCTTTTAATAGAGTACTGGACTAAAGCATTAACACATAGTGAATACATGAACTCCTCAAACTACGGTCATCACCGAGAAGTATCCCGATTATTGTCACTTCGGGGTTGTCGGATCATAACACATAATAGGTGACTATAGACTTGCAAGATAGGATCAAGAACTCACATATATTCATGAAAACATAATAGGTTCAGATCTGAAATCATGGCGCTCGGGCCCAAGTGACGAGCATTAAGCATAGCAAAGTCATAGCAACATCAACCTCAGAACATAGTGGATACTAGGCATCAAACCCTAACAAAACTAACATGATTACATGGTAAATCTCCTCCAACCCATCACCGTCCAGCTAGCCTACGATGGAATTACTCATGCACGGCAGTGAGCATCATGAAATTGGTGATGGAGGATGGTTGATGATAACGATGACGAAGAATCCCCCTCTCTGAAGCCCCGAACGGACTCCAGATCAGCCCTCCCGAGACAGATTAGGGCTTGGCGACAGCTCCATATCGTAAAACGCGATGAAACTTTCTCTCTGTATTTTTTCTCCGTGAAAGCCAATACATGGAGTTGGAGTTTAGGTCGGTGGACGTCCAGGGGGCCCACGAGGCAGGGGGCGCGCCCAGGGGGAGGGGGCACGCCCCCCACCCTCGTGGACAGGGTGTGGGACCCCTGACGCTAATTCTTCCGCCAGTATGTTTTATTAATTCTAAAAAGTTGCTTCGTGGATTTTCAGGTCATTCCGAGAACTTTTATTTCGGCACAAAAATAACACCATGGCAGTTCTACTAAAAACAACGTCAGTCCGGGGTAGTTCCATTCAAATCATGCAAGTTAGAGTCCAAAACAAGGGCAAAAGTGTTAGGAAAAGTAGATACGACGGAGACGTATCAACTCCCCCAAGCTTAAACCTTTGCTTGTCCTCAAGCAATTCAGTTGACAAACTGAAAGTGATAAAGAAAAACTTTTACAAACTATGTTTGCTCTTGTTGTTGCAAATATGTAAAGCCAGCATTCAAGTTTTCAGCAAAGATTATGAACTAACCATATTCAAAATAACACTTAGGTCTCATGTCTACTCATATCAATGGCATAATCAACTAGCGATTAATAATAATAAAACTCGGATGGCAACACTTTCTCAAAACAATCATAATATGATATAACAAGATGGTATCTCACTAGCCCTTTCTGAGACCGCAAAACATAAATGCGGAGCAACTTTAAAGATCAAGGACTGACTAAACATTGTAATGCATGGTAAAAGATATCCAGTCATACCCAATATAAGCTAATAGTAATGCATGCGAATGACACTGGTGCTCTCCAGCGGGTGCTTTTTAATAAGAGGGTGATGACTCAACATAAAAGTAAGTAGATAGGCCCTTCGCAGAGGGAAGCAGGGATTTGTAGAGGTGCCAGAGCTCGATTTTGAAATAGAGATGAGTAACATTTTGAGCGGTATACTTTCGCTATCAACATAACAACTATGAGATCTCGATATCTCCCATGCTACACACATTATAGGCGGTTCCCGAACAGAATGGTAAAGTTTATACTCCCCCACCACCAACAAGCATCAATCCATGGCTTTCCCAAAACAACGGGTGCCTCCAACTAGCAACAATCATGGGGGAGTTTTGTTTAATTATTTTGATTTGATTTGAGCATGGGACTGGGCATCCCGGTTACCACCCATTTTCTCGTGAATGAGGAGCGGAGTCACTCCTCTTGAGAATAACCCGCCTAACATGGAAGATACAGAAAGCCCTAGTTTATACATGAGGTGCTCGAGCATACAAAACAGAATTTCGTTTGATGGTTTGGAGTTTGTCACATACAAATTTACTTGGAACGGCAGGTAAATACCGCATATAGGAAGGTATGGTGGACTCATATGGAATAACTTTGGGGTTTATGGAGGTTGGATGCACAAGCAGTATTCTCGCTTAGTACATGTGAAGGCTAGCAAAAGACTAGGAAGCGACCAACTGAGAGAGCGACAACAGTCATGAACATGCATTAAAATTAATCAACACTGAGTGCAAGCATGAGTAGGATATAATCCACCATGAACATAAATATCGTGAAGGCTATGTTGATTTTGTTTCAACTACATGCGTGAACATGTGCCAAGTCGAGTCACTCGAATCATTCAAAGGAGGATAGCACCCTATCATACCACATCACAACCATTTTAATAGCATGTTGGCACTCAAGGTAAACCCTTATAAGCTCCTAGCTAATTAAGCATGGCATAAGCAACTATAATCTCTAATTTTCATTGCAAACATGTTTATTCATAATAGGCTGAATTAGGAACGATGAACTAATCATATTTACAAAAACAAGATAGGTCGAGTTCATACCAGCTTCTCTCATCTCAATCGGTCCATCATACATCGTCATTATTGCCTTTCACTTGCACGAACGAACGGTGTGGATAATAATAATAATAATAATAATAATAATAATAATAATAATAATAATAATAATAATAATAATAATAATAATGCACGTGCATTGGACTAAGATGGAATCTGCAAGCATTCAATTCAAGGTGGAAGACAAGGTAATATGGGCTCTTTGTTATATCAATAATTATGCATATGAGAGCCACTAAGCATTTTCATTATGGTCTTCTCCTCTCGACCCCCAAAAGAAAGCACAGAAATAAAACTATTTACACGGGAAATCTCTCAACAAGCAAAAGAAGAACGAGAAATCTTTTTGGGTTTTCTTTTAATTATTACTACTACAGCATGGAAATTAAACTAACTATTTTTTGGTTTTTATTAAGGTTTATCAAACACACAAGAAGAAAGCTAGAAAAAGAAATTAACTAGCATGGATAGTACAAAGGAAAAAGTATGAGCACCGACGAATAGAATGAGTGTGTGAACATGAATGTAATGTCGGTGAGAAATACGTACTCCCCCAAGCTTAGGCTTTTGGCCTAAGTTGGTCTATGGCCGTGGGTAGCCACAATGATATCCGAAGTTGTAACTGGGGTCGTACTAAGATGTAGCAGCCATTGCCTCCTGAGCTGCAGCATGGCGGCGAGCTGTCTCCTTCCTCCTCTCGTACTCGGTTGCCTCCTCCCTGGTGATAACATATCTTCGTTTTGCCTGATAACCAAAAAGGGCAGGAGCAGGCAGAGTAATATGGACAGCGTGACGTCTGTCAAAGATTAGTTGATACTGGAGGAATTGTTCATTCCTCTCAAGAAAATGATGACTAACCCTGGCATTATAATCTATATAAGCGGGAGGCAACTCCCTATCATCTTCATGTGGAGGTATACCAAGATAATTAGCCACACGGGTCGCATAAATCCCTCCAAACAAATCTCCAACTAAACCATTATTATGCAACCTACGTGCAACAATTGCCCCCAAGTAGTATTTTTTTCACCTAATGCAACACTCTTGCAAACACAAAGATCAGGAACACACATGTGACATGCTTCATCTTTACCATTAATGCATCTACCAATGAAGAGAGAAAAAATAATGTATAGCAGGAAAGTGGATGCTTCCTATGCTTCCTATGTTACCATTTCTCTAGATTCTCCCACAGTGATACTAGCAAGAAAGTCTTTATATTCAGATTTACGGGGTTCATTAACATTGCCCCAATGCGGGAGTTTGCAAGCAGTAGTGAAATCTTCTAGGTCCATGGTATATGATTTATCATAAATATCAAACATGACACTTGGAGAATTACACGAAGATGTAAATTTAAACCTTCTCACGAATGAATCAGTCAAATAGTAGTACTAAGGACACTTATCTTGCATGAAGTCCTCAAGATCAGCATTATGCACATATGCATCAAATTCATCCTTGATGCCTGCATTTACCATAAACTCCTCTGACGGTCATTCACAAGGCCGCACGTCAGCTTCCCTTGGTGGTTCATCGTTCGGTTCACGCATTGCGAGCCTGGGTCCCTTCTTTCTTGAAGAACCACATTGGTACATTTTCCTGGACATATTCCTTCCTATGAAAAATTTCTGAAATTTTTAGCAACTCAAAATAAAAGTGAATCAAACTCAGAAAAATTGATAGCAACTACTCCCACAAGTGCCTAGAGCCTATATCATGCATTAGAATTACTTGGGACCATATAAATTTGACATGCAAGCTCAAGAACAGGGTCACCTAGGCAGCAAAAATTTGCAATGAATAAAGCACTAGAACAAAAACTAATTGGACTATTGGAGGAGTCACATACCAAAGAACAATCTCCCAAAGCGGTTTTGTGAATGGAGCTTTGAGCAAGGAGATCCAAAATCATAGCAAAATGATCTAGAACTCGTGCTTGAGCTGGATGGTGATTTTTTGGGGAGGAAGAAGAAGTGTGTGGGTGCAGGCATAAGTGGAGGCGGGCCACAGTGGGCCCACGAGGCAGGGGGCGTGCCTTGTAGTGGTGGGAGCGCCCTAGACCCTCGTGGCCAGGTGCTAGATCCCCCTGCTGTGTTCTCAGTGCCAAATATTCTCAAATATTCCAGAAAAAATCTTACTAAATTTGCAGGGCATTTGGAAAACTTTTATTTTCGGGATATTTTTTATTGCATGGATAATTCAGAAAATAGACAGAAAATACTATTTTTGATTTATTTAATCTAAATAACAGAAAGTAAAAGGAGGGTACGGAAGGTTGTGCCTTCTCACTTCATCCATCTCATGATCATCAAAAGGAATCCACTAACAAGGTTGATCAAGTCTTGTGAACAAACTCATTCCGAATAACATGGAACTAGAGAAATTTCGAATAACACTAGGTTACCTCAACGGGGATATGAACATCCCCAATAATAAGAATATCATATTTCTTCTTGACAGTAAGAAGAGGAAATTCAAAACCTCCAATAATAATAGTTGGAATTTTTCCAATAGAATTGATGCTATGAACTTGAGGTTGTTTCCTCGGAAAGTGTTGTCTTCCTCAACCTCTCCTTCCCCCTTGCTGGATCAAGAAGGAGGAGACGCCTCCCGTCCCGTACGTGTGTTGAACGCGGAGGTGCTATCCGTTCAACACTTGGTCATCGGTGATTCGAATCACGTCGAGTACGACTCCATCATCACCTTGCAAGCTTCCGCACGCGATCTACAAGTGGTATGTAGATGCAAACTCTCTCCCTTGACTCGTTGCTTAGATGAACTCATAGATGGATCTTGGTGAAACCGTAGGAAAAATTTTAATTTTCTGCAACGTTCCCCAACAGTGGCATCATGAGCTAGGTCTATGCGTAGTTCTCTTTGCACGAGTAGAACACAATTTTGTTGTGGGCGTGGATTTTGTCATCTTACTTGCCTCTACTAGTCTTTTCTTGCTCAACGGTATTGTGGGATGAAGCGGCCCGGACCAACCTTACACGTACGCTTACGTGAGACCGGTTCCACCGACTGACATGCACTAGTTGCATAAGGTGGCTGGCGGGTGTCTGTCTCTCCCACTTTAGTTGGAGCGGAATCCATGAACAGGGCCCTTATGAAGGGTAAATAGAAGTTGACAAAATCACGTTGTGGTGATTCGTAGGTAAGAAAACGTTCTTGCTAGAACCCAATTGCAGCCACGTAAAAGATGCAACAACAATTAGAGGACGTCTAACTTGTTTTTGCAGCGATTGATCATGTGATGTGATATGGCCAGAAGTTGTGATGAATGATGAATTGTGATGTATGAGATCATGTTCTTTGTAATAGGAATCACGACTTGCATGTCGATGAGTATGACAACCGGCAGGAGCCATAGGAGTTGTCTTTATTTTTTGTATGACCTGCGTGTCATTGAATAACGTCATGTAAACTACTTTACTTTATTGCTAAACGTTAGTCATAAAAGTAGAAGTAGTCGTTGGCGTGACAACTTCATGAAGACACGATGATGGAGATCATGATGATGGAGATCATGGTGTCAAGCCGGTGACAAGATGATCATGGAGCCCCGAAGATGAAGAGAAATGGAGCTATATGATATTGGCCATATCATGTCACAACTATATAATTGCATGTGATGTTTATTATGTTTATGCATCTTGTTTACTTAGGACGACGGTAGTAAATAAGATGATCCCTTACAAAATTTCAAGAAGTGTTCTCCCCTAACTGTGCACCGTTGCTACAGTTCGTCGCTTCTAAGCACCACGTGATGATCGGGTGTGATGGATTCTTACGTTCACATACAACGGGTGTAAGACAGTTGTACACAGCGAAAACACTTAGGGTTAACTTGACGAGCCTAGCATGTGCAGACATGGCCTCGGAACACGGAGACCGAAAGGTCGAACATGAATCGTATGGAAGTTACGATCAACATGAGAATGTTCATCGACGATGACTAGTCCGTCTCACGTGATGATCGGACACGGGCTAGTCGACTCGGATCGTGTAACACTTAGATGACTAGAGGGATGTCTAATCTAAGTGGGAGTTCATAATTTGATTAGAACTTTATTATCATGAACTTAGTCTAAAACCTTTGCAAATATGTCTTGTAGATCAATGGCCAACGCTAATGTCAACATGAACTTCAACGCGTTCCTAGAGAAAACCAAGCTGAAAGATGATGGCAGCAACTATACGGACTGGTCCGGAACCTGAGGATCATCCTCATAGCTGCCAGGAAACAATATGTCCTAGAAGGACCGCTAGGTGACGCTCCCGTCCCAGAGAACCAAGACATTATGAATGCTTGGCAGTCTCGTGCTGATGATTACTCCCTCGTTCAGTGCGGCATGTTTTACAGCTTAGAACCGGGGCTCCAAAAGCATTTTGAGCACCACAGAGCATATGAGATGTTCGAAGAGCTGAAACTAGTTTTTCAAGCTCATGCCCGGGTCGAGAGATATGATGTCTCCGACAAGTTCTACAGTTGTAAGATGGAGGAAAACAGTTCTGTCAGTGAGCATATCCTGAAGATGTCTGGGTTGCACAACCGTATGACCCAGCTGAACATTAACCTCCCAGATGAGGCGGTCATTGACATAATCCTCCAGTCGCTCCCACCAAGCTACAAGAGCTTTGTGATGAACTACAACATGCAGGGGATGGAAAAGACCATTCCTGAAGTGTTCTCGATGCTGAAGTCAGCAGAGGCTGAAATCAAGAAAGAACATCAAGTGTTGATGGTCAATAAGACCACTAAGTTCAAGAAGGGCAAGGGTAAGAAGAACTTCAAGAAGGACGGCAAGGAGGTTGCCGCGCCTGGTAAGCCAGTTACCGGGAAGAAGTCAAAGAATGGACCCAAGCCTGAGACTGAGTGCTTTTATTGCAAGGGGAAGGGTCACTGGAAGCAGAACTGCCCCAAATACTTAGCGGATAAGAAGGCCGGCAACACCAAAGGTATATTTGATATACATGTGATTGATGTGTACCTTACCAGTACTCGTAGTAACTCCTGGGTATTTGATACCGGTGTCGTTGCTCATATTTGTAACTCACAGCAGGAGCTGCGGAATAAACGGAGACTGGCGAAGGACGAGGTGACTATGCGCGTCGGGAATGGTTCCAGAGTCGATGTGATCGCCGTCGGCACGCTGCCTCTACATTTACCTACAGGATTAGTTTCGAACCTTAATAATTGTTATTTAGTGCCAAGTTTGAGCATGAACATTGTATCTGGATCTCGTTTAATACGAGATGGCTACTCATTTAAGTCTGAGAATAATGGTTGTTCGATTTATATGAGAGATATGTTTTATGGTCATGCTCCGATGGTCAATGGTTTATTCTTAATGAATCTCGAGCGTAATATTACACATGTTCATAGTGTAGATGCCAAAAGATTTAAAGTTGATAACGATAGTCCCACATACTTGTGGCACTGCCGCCTTGGTCACATTGGTGTCAAGCGCATGAAGAAGCTCCATGCCGATGTACTTTTAGAGTCTCTTGATTATGAATCGTTTGACACATGCGAACAATGCCTCTTGGGCAAAATGACCAAGACTCCATTCTCCGGAACAATGGAGCGAGCAACCAACTTGTTGGAAATCATACATACCGATGTGTGCGGTCCAATGAGCGTTGAGGCTCGCGGAGGATATCGTTATGTTCTCACTCTCACTGATGACTTGAGTAGATATGGGTATGTCTACTTAATGAAACACAAGTCTGAGACCTTTGAAAAGTTCAAGGAATTTCAGAATGAGGTAGAGAATCAACGTGACCGAAAGATAAAATTCTTATGATCAGATCGTGGAGGAGAATACTTAAGTCACGAATTTGGTACACACTTAAGGAAATGTGGAATCGTTTCACAACTCACGCCGCCTGGAACACCTCAGCGAAACGGTGTGTCCGAACGTCGTAATCGCACCCTATTGGATATGGTGCGGTCTATGATGTCTCTTACTGATTTACCGCTATCATTTTGGGGATACGCTCTAGAGACAGCTACATTCACTTTAAATAGGGCACCGTCTAAATCCGTTGAGACGACACCGTATGAATTATGGTTTGGAAAGAAACCTAAGCTGTCGTTTCTAAACGTTTGGGGATGCGACGCTTATGTCAAGAAACTTCAACCTGAAAAGCTCGAACCCAAGTCGGAAAAATGCGTATTCATAGGATACCCTAAGGAAACTGTCGGGTATACTTTCTACTTAAGATCTGAAGGCAAGATCTTTGTTGCCAAGAACGGATGCTTTCTGGAAAAAGAGTTTCTCTCGAAAGAAGTAAGTGGGAGGAAAGTAGAACTCGATGAAGTACTACCTCTCGAACGGGAAAGTGGTGCAGCTCAGGAAAATGTTCCTGTGATGCCCACACCAACTGAAGAGGAAAACAATGATGATGATCAAGGTACTTCGGATCAAGTTACTACTGAACTTCGTAGGTCCACAAGGACACGTTCCGCACCAGAGTGGTACGGCAACCCTGTCCTGGAAATCATGTTGTTAGACAACAATGAACCTTCGAACTATGAAGAAGCGATGGCGGGCCCGGATTCCAACAAATGGCTTGAAGCCATGAAATCCGAGATAGAATCCATGTATGAAAACAAAGTATGGACTTTGACAGACTTGCCCGATGATCGGCGAGCGATAGAAAACAAATGGATTTTTAAGAAGAAGACAGACGCGGATGGTAATGTAACCATTTATAAGGCTCGACTTGTCGCTAAGGGTTATCGACAAGTTCAAGGGATTGACTACGACGAGACTTTCTCTCCCGTAGCGAAGCTGAAGTCCGTCCGAATCATGTTAGCAATTGCCGCATACTATGATTATGAGATATGGCAGATGGACGTCAAAACGGCATTCCTTAACGGACATCTTAAGGAAGAGCTGTATATGATGCAGCCGGAAGGTTTTGTCGATCCTCGGAACGCTAACAAAGTATGCAAGCTCCAGCGATCCATTTATGGACTGGTGCAAGCATCTCGGAGTTGGAATATTCGCTTTGATGAGATGATCAAAGAGTTTGGGTTTATGCAGACTTATGGAGAAGCCTGCGTTTACAAGAAAGTGAGTGGGAGCTCTGTAGCATTTCTCATATTATATGTAGATGATATACTCTTGATGGGAAATAATATAGAATTTCTAGATAGCATTAAGGCCTACTTGAACAAATGTTTTTCAATGAAGGACCTTGGAGAAGCTGCTTATATATTAGGCATCAAGATCTATAGAGATAGATCGAGACGCCTCATAGGTCTTTCACAAAGCACATACCTTGATAAGATTTTGAAGAGGTTCAAAATGGATCAGTCCAAGAAGGGGTTCTTGCCTATGTTACAAGGTGTGAGACTGAGCTCGGCTCAGTCACCGACCACGGCAAAAGATAAAGAAGAGATGAGTGTCATCCCCTATGCTTCAGCCATAGGATCTATTATGTATGCCATGCTGTGTACCAGACCCGATGTAAACCTTGCCATAAGTTTGGTAGCAAGATACCAAAGTAATCCCGGCAAGGAACACTGGACAGCGGTCAAGAATATCCTGAAGTACCTGAAAAGGACGAAGGACATGTTTCTCGTTTATGGAGGAGACGAAGAGCTCGTCGTAAAGGGTTACGTCGACGCTAGCTTCGACTCAGATCTGGATGACTCTAAGTCACAAACCGGATACGTGTATATGTTGAATGGTGGAGCAGTAAGCTGGTGCAGCTGCAAGCAGAGCGTCGTGGCGGGATCTACGTGTGAAGCAGAGTACATGGCAGCCTCGGAGGCAGCGCATGAAGCGATTTGGGTGAAGGAGTTCATCACCGACCTAGGAGTCATACCCAATGTGTCGGGGCCGATCAAACTCTTCTGTGACAACACTGGAGCTATTGCCCTCGCCAAGGAGCCCAGGTTTCACAAGAAGACCAGGCACATCAAGCGTCGTTTCAACTCCATCCGTGAAAATGTTCAAGATGGAGACATAGAGATTTGCAAAGTGCACACGGATTTGAATGTCGCAGATCCGCTGACTAAACCTCTCTCGCGTGCAAAACATGATCAACACCAGAACTCTATGGGTGTTCGATTCATCACAATGTAACTAGATTGGTGACTCTAGTGCAAGTGGGAGACTGTTGGAAATATGCCCTAGAGGAAATAATAAAAGTATTATTATATTTCAATGTTCATGATAAATGTCTTTTATTCATGCTATAACTGTATTATCCGGAAATCATAATACACGTGTGAATACTTAGACCACAATATGTCCCTGGTGAGCCTCTAGTTGACTAGCTCGTTGTGATCAACAGATAGTCATGGTTTCCTGACTATGGACATTGGATGTCGTTGATAACGGGATCACATCATTAGGAGAATGATGTGATGGACAAGACCCAATCCTAAGCATAGCATAAAAGATCGTGTAGTTCGTTTTGCTAGAGCTTTGCCAATGTCAAGTATCTCTTCCTTCGACCATGAGATCGTGTAACTCCCGGATATCGTAAGAGTGCCTTGGGTGTATCAAACGTCACAACGTAACTGGGTGACTATAAAGGTGCATTACAGGTATCTCCGAAAGTATCTGTTGGGTTGACACGGATCGAGATTGGGATTTGTCACTCCGTATGACGGAGAGGTATCTCTGGGCCCACTCGGTAATGCATCATCATAATGAGCTCAATGTGACCAAGGTGTTGGACACGGGATCATGCATTATGGTATGAGTAAAGTGACTTGCCGGTAACGAGACTGAACAAGGTATTGGGATACCGACGATCGAGTCTCGGGCAAGTAACGTACCGATTGACAAAGGGAATTGCATACAGGGTTTGATCGAATCCTCGACATCGTGGTTCATCCGATGACAACATCGAGGAGCATGTGGGAGCCATCATGGGTATCCAGATCCCGCTGTTGGTTATTGACCTGAGAGCGTCTAGGTCATGTCTGCATGTCTCCCGAACCCGTAGGGTCTACACACTTAAGGTTCGGTGACGCTAGGGTTATTAGGAAGACTAGTATGTGACTACCGAATGTTGTTCGGAGTCTCGGATGGGATCCTGGACGTCACGAGGAGCTCCGGAAGGGTCCGGAGGTAAAGATTTATATATGGGAAGTTGTCAAACGGACACCGGGAAGTTTCGGGGTCATACCGGTATTGTACCGGGGCCACCGGAAGGGTTCCGGGGGTCCACCGGGAGGGGCCACCCCTCTCGGGGGGCCACATGGGCTGCGTGGGGCAGGGAGCCAACCCCTGGTGGGCTGGGCGCACCCCCTCCCTTGGGCCCTTGCGCCTAGTGTTGAGGGGGGAACCCTAGAGGGGGCGCCCCCTTGGCTTGGGGGGCAAGCCACCCTCTCCCCCTCTCCCCTTGGCCGCCGCACCCCCCTAGATGGGTTCTAGGGGGCCGGCCCCCTTCTCCCTTCCCCCTATAAATAGAGGGGTGAGGGGAGGGCAGCCTAACCACCCTCCAAGGCGCAGCCCTCCCCTCCCCAACACCTCTCCTCCTCCGTTGTGTGCTTGGCGAAGCCCTGTCGGAGTACTGCCTCTCCACCATCACCACGCCGTCGTGCTGCCGGTGGAGCTGTCTTCCTCAACCTCTCCTTCCCCCTTGCTGGATCAAGAAGGAGGAGACGTCTCCCGTCCCGTACGTGTGTTGAACACGGAGGTGCTGTCCGTTCAGCACTTGGTCATCGGTGATTCGAATCACGTCGAGTACGACTCCATCATCACCTTGCAAGCTTCCGCACGCGATCTACAAGTGGTATGTAGATGCAAACTCTCTCCCTTGACTCGTTGCTTAGATGAACTCATAGATGGATCTTGGTGAAACCGTAGGAAAAATTTTAATTTTCTGCAACATTCCCCAACAAGTGTACCGTATGCTCATTACCATTAACATGAAAAGTGGCATTTCCTTTGTTGCAATCAATAACAGCCCCTGCAGTATTCAAAAAGGGTCTACCAAGGATAATCGACATACTATCATCCTCGGGAATATCTAGAATAACAAAGTTCGTTAAGATAGTGACGTTTGCAACCACAATAGGCACATCCTCACAAATACCGACAGGTATAGCAATTGATTTATCGCCATTTGCAAAGATATTTCAGTAGGTGTCAACTTATTCAATTCAAGTCTACGATATAAAGAGAGAGGCATAACGCTAACACCGGCTCCAAGATCACATAAAGCAGTTTTAACATAGTTTCTTTTAATGGAGCATGGTATAGTTGGTACTCCTGGATCTCCAAGTTTCTTTGGTATTCCACCCTTAAAAGTGTAGTTAGCAAGCATGGTGGAAATTTCAGCTTCCAGCATCTTTCTTTTATTTGTAATAATATCTTTCATATATTTAGCATAAGGATTTACTTTAAGCATATCAGTTAAGCGCATACGTAAGAAGATATGTCTAATCATTTCAGCAAAGCGCTCAAAATCCTCATCATCCTTTTTCTTGGATGGCTTAGGAGGAAAAGGCATGGGTTTCTGAACCCATGGTTCTCTTTCTTTATCGTGCTTCCTAGCAACAAAATCTCTCTTGTCATAACGGTTATTCTTTGATTGTGGGTTATCAAGATCAACAACAGGTTCAATCCCTACATCGTTATTATTACTAGATTAAGCATTAACATGAACATTATCATTAACATTATCACTAGGTTCATGTTCATCAACAGATTGTGTTTCAGCATCAGAAATAGAAATATCATTGGGTTTCTCAGGTGTGTCTACAACAGGTTCACTAGAAGCATGCAAAGTCCTATCATTTTTCTTTTTCTTCTTTTTAGAATCACTAGGTGCATCTAAATTATTTCTCTGAGAATCTTGCTCAATTCTCTTAGGGTGGCCTTCAGGATACAAAGGTTCCTCAGTCATTCTACCAGTTCTAGTAGCCACTCTAACAGTAAAGTCATGTTTATTATTTAATTCATCAAGCAAATCACTTTGAGCTTTAAGTACTTGTTCTGCTTGAGCGGTAACCATAGAAGCATATTTACTAATGAGTTTAAGTTCACCTTTAGCTCTAGCCATATAATCACTCAAGCATCCAATCATGTAAGAATTACTCTTTAATTCTCTAGCAACATAAGCATGGAAATTTTCTTGTCTAGCCATAAAATCATCAAATTCATCCAAGCATTGGCTAGCAAACTTAGTAGATGGGATTTCAACTGTATCATATCTATAGAGAGAATCTACATTTACTACGTGTGTCGGGTTATCAAGATCATGTGTTTCTTCAATAGGCGGTATATTAATACCATGTATTTCTTCAATAGGAGGTAAATTCTTAACATCTTCATCTTTAATACCTTTTTCTTTCATAGATTTCTTTGCCTCTTGCATATCTTCAGGACTGAGAAATAGAACACCTCTCTTCTTTGGAGTAGGTTCAGGAGTTGGCTCACGAATTGGCTCAGGTATTGGCTCAGGAAGAGTCCAATTATTTTCATTAGTCAACATATTATTCAATAGCAATTCAGCTTGATCGACTGTTCTTTCCCTAAAAACACAACCAGCACAACTATCCAAGTGGTCCTTGGAAGCATCAGTTAGTCCATTATAGAAGATATCAAGTATTTCATTTTTCTTAAGAGGATGATTAGGCAAAGCATTAAGAACCTGGAGAAGCCTCCCCCAAGCTTGTGGGAGACTCTCTTCTTCAATTTGCACAAAATTACATATTTCCCTCAAGGTAGCTTGTTTCTTATGAGCAGGGAAATATTAGCAGAGAAATAATAAATCATATCCTAGGGACTACGCACACAACCAGGATCAATAGAATTAAATCAAGTTTTAGCATCGCCCTTTATTGAGAATGGAAATATCTTAAGAATATAGTAGTAGTAGGATTTCTCATCATTAGTGAACAGGGTGGCTATATCGTTTAACTTAGTAAGATGTGCCACAACAGTTTCAGATTCATTGCCATAAAAGGATCATATTCAACCAAAGTAATTATCTCAGGATCGACAGAGAATTCATAATCCTTATCAGTAACAAAGATAGATGAAGTAGCAAAAGCAGGGTCATATTTTATTCTAGCATTTAGAGATTTCTGTTTCAGTTTAGCTAATAACTTCTTAAGATTAGATCTATCATTGCAAGCAAGAATATCTCTAGTAGTTTCTTCATCCATAACATAACCCTCTGGAACAACAGGCACTTCATACTTAGGGGGAGAACCTTCATCATCACTATCTTCAATAATATCGGTTTCAAGAATTTCATTCTCTCTAACCCTAGCAAGTTGTTCAACAAGAAACTCACCTAATGGCACAATAGTATCAAGCATAGAAGTAGTTTCATCATAAGTATCATGCATAGCAGAAGTGGCATCATCAATAACATGCGACATATCAGAATTCATAGCAGTAGCAGGTTTAGGTGTCGCAAGCTTACTCATAACAGAAGGAGAATCAAGTGCAGAGCTAGATGGCAGATCCTTACCTCCCCTCGTAGTTGAGGGATAAATGTTAGTTCTTTTGTCTTTCAAGTTCTTCATAGTGATCCGCAGATATAAATCCCAAGTGACTCAAAGAATAGAGCTATGCTCCCCGACAACGGCGCCAGAAAATAGTCTTGATAACCCACAAGTATAGGGGATCGAAACAGTTTTTGAGGGTAGAGTATTCAACCCAAATTTATTGATTCGACACAAGGGGAGCCAAAGAATATTCTCAAGTATTAGCAGTTGAGTTGTCAATTGAACCACACCTGGATAACTTAGTATCTGCAGCAAAGTATTTAGTAGCAAAGTAGTATGGAAGTAACGATAACGGTGGCAAAAGTAACGGTAGCAATTTTGTAGTAATTGTAACAGTAGCAACAATAAAGTAAATAAGCAAAGCACAATATGTGAAAAGCTCGTAGGCATTGGACCAGTGATGGATAATTATGTCGGATGCGATTCCTCATGTAATAGTTATAACATAGGGTGACACAGAACTAGCTCCAGTTCATCAATGTAATGTAGGCATGTATTCCGAATATAGTCATATGTGCTTATGGAAAAGAACTTGCATGACACCTTTTGTCCTACCCTCCCATGGCAGTGGGGTCCTAATGGAAACTAAGGGTTATTCATGCCTCCTTTTAATAGAGTACCGGACCAAAGCATTAACATATAGTGAATACATGAACTCCTCAAACTACGGTCATCACCGAGAAGTATCCCGATTATTGTCACTTCAGGGTTGTCGGATCATAACACATAATAGCTGACTATAGACTTGCAAGATAGGATCAAGAACTCACATATATTCATGAAAACATAATAGGTTCAGATCCGAAATCATGGCACTCTGGCCCTAGTGACAAGCATTAAGCATAGCAAAGTCATAGCAACATCAACCTCAGAACATAGTGGATACTAGGGATCAAACCCTAACAAAACTAACTTGATTACATGGTAAATCTCATCCAACCCATCACCGTCCAGCAAGCCTATGATGGAATTACTCACGCACGGCGGTGAGCATCATGAAATTGGTGATGGAGGATGGTTGATGATGACGACGGCGACGAATCCCCCTCTCTGGAGCCCCGGACGGACTCCAGATCAGCCCTCCCGAGAGAGATTAGGGCTTGGCGGCGGCTCGGTATCGTAAAACGCGATGAAACTTTCTCTCTGATTTTTTTCTCCGCGAAAGCCAATATATGGAGTTGGAGTTTAGGTCGATGGACGTGCAGGGGGGCCACGAGGCAGGGGGCGCGCCCAGAGGGAGGGGGCGCGCCCCCACCCTCGTGGATAGGGTGTGGGCCCCTTGACGCTAATTATTTCACCAGTATTTTTTATTAATTTTGAAAAGTTGCTCCATGGATTTTCAGGTATTCCGAGAACTTTTATTTCTGCACAAAAATAACACCATGGAAGTTCTACTGAAAACAGCGTCAGTCCGGGTTAGTTCCATTAAGATCATGCAAGTTAGAGTCTAAAACAAGGGCAAAAGTGTTTGGAAAAGTACATACGACGGAGACGCATCAACTCCCCCAAGCTTAAACCTTTTCTTGTCCTATAGCAATTCAGTTGACAAACTGAAAGTGATAAAGAAATACTTTTACAAACTGTTTGCTCTTGTTGTTGCAAATATGTAAAGCCAACATTCAATTTTTCAGCAAAGATTATGAACTAACCATATTCACAATAACACTTAGGTCTCATGTCTACTCATATCAATGGCATAATCAACTAGCGAGCAATAATAATAAACCGCGAATGACAACACTTTCTCAAAACAATCATAATATGATATAACAAGATGGTATCTCGCTAGCCCTTTCTGAGATCGCAAAACATAAATGCAGAGCACCTTTAAAGATCAAGGACTGATTGAACATTGTAATTCATGGTAAAAGAGATCCAGTCATAGTTACACCCAATATAAACTAATAGTAATGCATGCAAATGACAGCGGTGCTCTCCAGAGGGTGCTTTTTAATAAGAGGGTGATGACTCAACATAAAAGTAAATAGATAGGCCCTTCGCATAGGGAAGCATGGATTTGTAGAGGTGCCAGAGCTTGATTTTGAAATAGAGATGAGTAACATTTTGAGGGTATACTTTCACTGCAACATAACAACTATGAGATCCCGATATCTTCCATGCTACACACATTATAGGCGGTTCCCAAACAGAATGGTAAAGTTTATACTTCCCCACCACCAACAAGCATCAATCCATGGCTTGCCCGAAACAATGGGTGCCTCCAACTAGAAACAATCCTGGGGGAGTTTTGTTTAATTATTTTGATTTGATTTGAGCATGGGACTGGGTATCCCTGTTACCAGACATTTTCTCATGAATGAGGAGCGGAGTCCACTCCTCTTGAGAATAACCCGCCTAACATGGAATATACATACAACCCTAGTTGATACATGAGCTGGTCAAGCATACAAAACGGAATTTCATTTTAAGGTTTGGAGTTTGGCACATACAAATTTACTTGGAACGGCAGGTAAATACCACATATAGGAAGGTATGGTGGACTCATATGGAATAACTTTGGGGTTTATGGTGTTTGGATGCACAAGCAGTATTCTCGCTTAGTACAGGTGAAGGCTAGCAAAAGACTGGGAAGCGACCAACTGAGAGAGCGACAACAGTCATGAACATGCATTAAAATTAATCAACACTGAGTGCAAGCATGAGTAGGATATAATCCACCATGAACATAAATATCGTGAAGGCTATGTTGATTTTGTTTCAACTACACGTGTGAACATGTGCCAAGTCGAGTCACTCGAACCACCCTATCATACCACATCACAACCATTTTAATAGCATGTTGGCATGAAAGGTAAACCATTATAAGCTCCTAGCTAATTAAGCATGGCATAAGCAACTATAATCTCTAATTGTCATTGCAAACATGTTTATTCATAATAGGCTGAATCAGGAATGATGAACTAATCATATTTACAAAAACAAGAGAGGTTGAGTTCATACCAGCTTCTCTCATCTCAATCGGTCCATCATACATCGTCATTATTGCCTTTCACGTGCACGACCGAACGGTGTGGATAATAATAATAATAATAATAATAATAATAATAATAATAATGCACGTGCATTGGACTAAGCTGGAATCTGCAAGCATTCAATTCAAGGGGGGAGACAAGGTAATATGGGCTCTTGGTTAAATCAACAATTGTACATATGAGAGCCACTAAGCATTTTCATTATGGTCTTCACCTCTCGACCCCCAAAAGAAAGAAAAGAAATAAAACTATTTACACGGGAAAGCTCCCAACAAGCAAAAGAAGAATGAGAAATCTTTTTGGTTTTTCTTTTAATTATTACTACTACATCATGGAAATTAAACTAACTAATTTTTTTTGTTTTTATTAAGTTTATCAAACACACAAGAATAAAGCTAGAAAAAGAAATTAACTAGCATGGATAGTACAATGAAAAAGTATGAGCACCGACGACTAGAATGAGTGTGTGAACATGAATGTAATGTCGGTGAGAAATACGTACTCCCCCAAGCTTAGGATTTTGGCCTAAGTTGGTCTATGGCCATGGGTAGCCTGACTGATATCCGAAGTTGTAACTGGGGTTGTACTGAGTTGCAGCAGCCATTGCCTCCTGAGCTGCATCATGGTGGTGAGCTTCCTCCTTCCTCCTCTTGTACTCGATTGCCTCCTCCCTGGTGATAACATATCTTCCTTTTGCCTGATAATAAAAAAGGGCAGGAGCAGGGAGAGTAATATGGATAGCGCGACGTCTGTCAAAGATTAGTCGATACTGGAGGAATTGTTCATTCCTCTCAAGAAAATGATGACTAACCATGGCATTATAATCTAGATAAGCGGGAGGCAACTCCCTATCATCTTCATGTGGAGGTATACCAAGATAATTAGCCACACGGGTCGCATAAATCCCTCTAAACAAATCTCCAACTAAACCATTATTATGCAACCTACGTGCAACAATTGCCCCCAAGTTGTATTGTTTGTCACCTAATACAACACTCTTGAGAACACAAAGATCAGGAAAACACATGTGACATGCTTCATCTTTACCATTAATGCATCTACCAATGAAGAGAGCAAAATAATGTATAGCATGAAAGTGGATGCTCCCTATGGTAGCTTGTGCTATTTCTCTAGATTATCCCACAGTGATACTAGCAAGAAAGTCTTTATATTTCAGATTTACGGGGTTCATCAACATTGCCCCAATGCGGGAGTTTGCAAGTAGTAGTGAAATCTTCTAGGTCCATGGTATATGATTTATCATAAATATCAAACAGGACACTTGGAGAATTACGTGAAGATGTAATTTAAACCTTCTCATGAATGAATCAGTCAAATAGTAATACTAAGGACACTTATCTTTCATGAAGTCCTCAAGATCGGCATTATGCACATATGCATCAAATTCATCCTTGATGCCTGCATTTACCATAAACTCCTCTAACGGCCATTCACAAGGCCGCACGTCAGCTTCCCTTGGTGGTACATCATCCGGTTCACGCATTGCGATCCTGGGTCACTTCTTTCTTGAAGAACCACCTTGGTACATTTTCCTGGACATATTCCTTCCTCTGAAAAATTTCTGAAATTTTTAGCAACTCAAAATAAAAGTGAATCAAACTCAACAAAATTGATAGCAACTACTGCCACAAGTGCCTAGAGCCTATATCATGCAGTAGAATTACTTGGACCATATATATTTGACATGCAAGCTCAAGAACAGGGTCACCTAGGCAGCAAAAATTTGCAATGAATAAAGTGTTAGAACAAAAACAAATTGGACCATTGGAGGAGTCACATACCAAAGAACAATCTCCCAAAGCAGTTTTGTGAATGGAGCTTTGAGCAAGGAGATCGAAAATCACAGCAAAATGAGCTAGAACTCGTGCTTGAGATGGATGGTGATTTTTTTGGGGAGGAAGAAGAAGTGTGTGGGTGCAGGAATAATTGGAGGGGGGCACTGTGGGGCCACCGTTCTTAAGCCATTCTGTTTCTGGTGCATTGTTTTGCGTGTTTTGATGAATTTATGGAATGTATCAGTGATATAAGTCATGGTGAAGTTAGAATATAGTAGTTATAACGGAAAATAAAATATGAGTGGGTTTGCAATGGTACTTAAAGTAGTGATTTGTTTTATTATACTAACGGGTCTCACGAGGGTTTTGTTAAGTTTTGTGTCGTTGAAGTTTTCAAGTTTTGGCCGAGATCATGATGGATGAAGGAATCAGGAGTGGCAAGAGCCTAAGCTTGGGGATGCCCGAGGCACCCCAAGGTAATATTCAAGGACTCCCAAGCAACTAATCTTGGGGATGCCCCGGAAGGCATCCCCTCTTTCTTCTAACGACCATCGGTAATTTTACTTGGAGCTATATTTTTATTCGTCACATGATATGCGCAAATTCTTGGACGTCTTCTGTGTTTGTCTTTCCTTTTTATTATATGCACCATGCTGTGAGAAAGTCCTTGGTTGATTTATAGAATGCTCTTTGCACTTCACTTATATCTTTTGAGTATGGCTTTATAGAATGATTCATGTGCTTCAATTATATCATTTGAAGTTTGGATTGCCTGTTTGTATACACATAGAAAACCGCCATTTGTAGAAGGCTCTTTTTCTTCACTTATATTTGTTAGAGAGTGGGCATATATTTTGTAGAAAGAATTAAACTCTCATGCTTCACTTATATCTATTTAGAGAGTTGATAGGAATTGGTCATTCACATGGTTAGTCATTAAATCGTACATAAAACTTGGAGATCACTGAATATGATTTGTTTGATTCCTTGCAATAGTTTTGCTATATAGAGATGGTAATATGTGGGAGGTAATAGTGATTGATTGTGGTTTAGTAAGAATATTGATGTTAAGGTTTGTGATTCCCGAAGATGCATGTATGGTAAACCATTATGTGATGAAGTCGAAGCATGCTTTATTTTTTTATTGTCTTCCTTATGAGTGGCAGACGGGGACAAGCGATGGTCTTTTCCTACCAATCTATTCCCCTAGGATCATGCATATTAGTACTTTGCTTTGATGGCTAATAAATTTTTACAATAAGTATGTGAGTTCTTTATGATTAATATTGAGTCCATGGATTATACGCACTCTCACCCTTCCACCATTGCTAGCCTCTCTAGTATGGTGCAACTTTTGTCAGTACATAATCCCTCCTTATACCTTCCTCAAAACAGCCACCATACCTAGCTATCATGTCATTTCCATAGCCATTCTGAGATATATTACCATGCAGCTTCCATCATCATCATATACATGACTTGAGTGTCCGTTGTCATATTACTTTGCATGATCGTAAGATAGCTAGCATGATATTTTCATGGCTTGTCCGTTTTTTGATATCTTTGTTATGTGTGATCATTGCACATCCTGGTACACTGCCAAAGGCATTCATATAGAGTCATCATGTATTAGTTTTATTGAGTTGTAATATCGAGTTGTAAGTAAATAAAAGTGTGATCATCATCATTATTAGAGCCTTGTCCCATGTGAGGAAAGGATGATGGAGACTATGATTCCCTCACAAGTTGGGATGAAACTCTGGACTTCAAATAAAATAAAAAGAGGCCAAAGAGCCCAAAAGAAAAAAGAGACCTAGAGCTCAAAAGAAAAAAAGAAAAAAAGAAAAATGAGAGAAAAAGAGAGAAGGGGCAATTCTACTATCCTTTACCACCTTGTGCTTCAGATTAGCACCATGTTTTCATATACAGAGTCTCCTATGTTGTCACATTCATATACTAGTGGGAATTTTTCATTATAGAACATGGCTTGTATATTCTGATGATGGGCTTCCTCAAATGCCCGAGATATTCATGAGCAAGAAAGTTGGATACACACCCACTTAGTTTTCAGTTTGATCTTTCATACACTTATAGCTCTAGTACATCCGTTGCATGGCAATCCCTACTCACTTGCATCATTATCAATTGATGGGCATCTCCATAGCCCATTAATTTGCCTAGTTGATGTGATACTTTCTCCTTTTAGTCTTCTTTTCACAACCTCCACCATGCATATTCCATTCCATCCATAGTGTTATATCCATGGCTCACGCTCATGTATTGCGTGAAAATTGAAAAGTCTTGAGAACATTAAAAGTATGAAACAATTGCTTTGCTTGTCATCGGGGTTGTGCATGATGAAATATTTTGTGTGATGAAGATGGAGCATAGCCAGACTATTTTTTTGTAGGGATAACATTCTTTAGCATTGAAGACATGATTGTTTGTTGGGATGCCTGATTATTAATGTCTTTATGTCAAATGACAGATTGTTGCTTTGAATCAATCGTATCTTAATATTCATGCCATGAATAGATTATGTAATCAAGATT
Source organism: Triticum dicoccoides (assembly GCF_002162155.2). Taxonomy (NCBI): domain Eukaryota; kingdom Viridiplantae; phylum Streptophyta; class Magnoliopsida; order Poales; family Poaceae; genus Triticum; species Triticum dicoccoides. The sequence goes on from NC_041385.1 coordinate 171,249,642, forward strand.
ATGCTAGGTAGCATCCCACATCAAAAATTATCTTTTTTATCATTTACCTACTTGAGGACGAGCAGGAATTAAGCTTGGGGATGCTGATACGTCTCCGTCGTATCTATAATTTTTTATTGTTTCATGCCAATATTAGACAACTTTCATATACTTTTGGCAACTTCTTATTACTTTTGGGACTAACATATTGATCCAATGCCCAGCGCCAGTTCCTGTTTGTTGCATGTTTTTTGTTTCGCATAATATCCATACCAAACGAAGTCCAAACGGATAAAAATTTATGAAGATTTATTTTGGAATATTTTGTGATTTTTTGAACAAGAATCAACGCGAGACGATGTCCGAGGGGCCCACAAGCCGTAGGGGCACACCCCCTACCCAGGGCGCGCCTGGGAGGCTTGTGGCCACCCCGTAGGTCGGTTGAAGGTGTCCTTCAGCCGCAAGGAAGCTTATATCTGGATAACAATTGTGCTATAATTTAAGCTCAACCGGACTTACAGATCTCCGGGAATATAAGAAACGGTGAAAGGCCAGAAAACAGGAACACGGATAGAGAAAGAAACAGAGAGAGAGGTCCAATCTCAGAGGGGCTCTTGCCCCTCCGCCACCATGGAGTCCATGGACCAAAAGGTAAACCATCCTCCCATCTAGGGGGAGAGGTCAAGGAAGAAGAAGAAGGGGGCTCACTCCCCCTCTCTCCCGGTGGCGTCGGAACGCTGTCGGGGCAATCATCATGACGGCAATCTACACCAACAACTTTGCCGCCGTCATCACCAATTCTCTCCCCCTCTATGCAGCAGTGTAATACCCCTTCTCCCCGCTGTAATCTCTACTTAAACATGGTGCTCAATGCTATATATTATTATCCAATGATATGTGGCGATCCTATGATGTTTGAGTAGATCCATTTTGTCATATGGGTTGATTGATGATCGTGTTTGGTTTGAGTTGCATGGTTTAATATTGGTGTTGTCCTATGGTGCTCTCCATGTCGCGCAAGCGTGAGGGATCCCCGCTGTTGGGTTTGCAATATGTTCATGATTTGCTTATGGTGGGTGGCGTGAGTGACAGAAGCACAAACCCGAGTAAGTAGGTTGTTTGTGTATGGGAGTAAAGAGGACTTGATACTATAATGCTATGGTTGGGTTTTACCTTAATGATCTTTAGTAGTTGCGGATGCTTACTAGAGTTCCAATCATAAATGCATATGGTCCAAGTAGGTAGAGTATGTTAGCTTATGCCTCTCCCTCATATAAAATTGCAATAATGATTATCGGTCTAGTTATTGAATGCCTAGGGACAAATAACTTTCTTGTCACAAAAAGTTCTCTACTAAAACTAACTTAATTGTTTCTTTATCTAAACAGCCCCTAGCTTTTATTTACGTGTTCTTTATTATCTTCAAACCTATCCCTTTACACCTACAAAGTACTTCTAGTTTCATACTTGTTCTAGGTATAAAGCGAATGTTAAGCGTGCGTAGAGTTGTATCGGTGCTTGATAGAACTTGAGGGAATATTTTTTCTACCTTTAGCTCCTCATTGCGTTTGACACTCTCTTACCGAGAAAGGCTACAATTTCTCCCCTATACTTGTGGGTTATCAAGGGGTTAGTTCTTTTTCGCAACCCACACTTGAGTGGGCAACAAGGATCTCTTTGTCTTTGTCTGAACAGGAGCATTCTCTCGGTGAGATTTGTAAAACAATTGTACACTTCGAGAGTAATCATATAAATAAGCATTGCAGTTATTTCTAGATATATGAGTATAATGATTTGAGGAGGTAAGCATGTACTCCTGTCACCGAAGGTTTAATCGATACCCATTCGAGAATTGTCCTGCGCCATTCTGCGAATGATAATCATTGTCTCAAAGAGAATTACTCTGCATATTCAAGTTAGCAGTGACAGATAGATTTCTAATGATGCACTTCTTCACCCATATTTGTTTCTTGGTTGAACCAGACCTGCAGTTAGTCCCAACATATCGAGCGAAAACCTTACCATTCTGTTGTTTGAACAATTTGTACTTCGAGTCATCAGACTCATTAGAAACAACAGTAACAGAAGTATCATATCTTGACAGAATTGCAGGTTTGAGTGTTTTACTTTTAGCAAGAACCCACCTCGTTCGAGGATATTGTTCAGGAGTCAAGTTGGTTCCATCAATGTTGAGTTTCCTTTCAAAACCCAATCCTTCCTTTTGAAGATTTTTATGCAGTATTGACTTCTTGAGCACATCATAGAGAGTTTGATGCCCTTTGAGGCTCTTTAGCATCCATGTCTCAAGCAAGTTCTTTAGCCTACAATTTTCATCAGTAATAGCTGCAAATTCCTTGGAGGAGGGGTTAGTGTTACCATTCGTAACTGCTGCAATATTCTCAATGATAACATTAGAAGTTTCAATATGTGAATCAACATTACTACATTCTAGGCATTTTAAGCAAGGAGAAACAACATCATTAGGAAGTTGAACAAATTGCTCGACGAAGAGAGAAGCTTTTTCTTTTGCCAGCTCATTGTGAGACTCTTTCAATGACTCAAGTTCTTGATTCCTGTTAAGGAGTTCATCTGATAAACTCTCGCAGTCGACTGAAAGGGAATCATATCAATTGGTAAGATCATAAATAGTTGAAGAAAAAGCATCATGCTCTTCGATCAACTTTTGATTCTTCTCCATCTCTTCGATCAGTAATCCTTCGGTGTTCCTAAGATTTCCCTCAACCATTTCAAGCTCATCTTGTTGAGATTTTGCAATCTAAACAAGTTTAGCATACGCAATGTATTCAGGTGAATATCCATTCATGCCTTTTTGGTGTTTTGCTGATACATGATCCTTAGAGGATTTGCCATGAGATGGAAGGCAATTTGTTCATCATCGCTTGTAGCATCATCATCAGTATCTGATTCAAGTGAATTGTCTGATGATTCAAAGGCAATGAAGGCATTTCTTCTTCCTATCCTTCTGTGAGGCTCTTCATCATCTGGTTCTGATTCGGATGTATCATCTTCCGAATCCATTTTCATTTCAGTATAAACTATGTTCAGCTGAGAGATTTTCTTCATGTTGGATTGGATAGGAACCTTGGCTTGTACGTCAGTGATTGGTCCGTCAAAGAGGATGATGGAGATTCATTTTTTGTCAGGAGCTTAGTATGACGATCCATTCAAGTGAATCCATTGCAATGAAGATATTTCCATCTGTTGCTTGGCTTTTCCCAGCATGGGTAATATGCTATGAGGTGACCAAATAGTTTACACTTGAAGAACTTCATTCTTTCGGGGTCAACTTTGTTGAGGATTGAGCCAAGTCAAATTTGTGTCACGCCCTAGCTAGTCATGCATTAGAGTGTTGCATCATGTTTATTCTTTTATCAGAAACCTGAAATGGGGATGACAGAACCCCCAGTCCCCTCTGAAACCAATTAGGGTTTACTAAAAACTTTTTCAATGAACCTGAAATGCCCTTCTAAAATGCCCACCATTTTTGTCTTGGTTCAGAACCTCTGCCAAAAGTGATGCACATTTTCCTAGGCCATCTTAGGGTTTGTGAATTAAATCATAAATATTTGAATTTGGGCATTTAAAATTATATAAAATATTTAAATGCTCAAATATCTCCAAACTAAAATGTTTCATGTTGGAAATAATCCAACTATGGACCAGGAGTAGTTTGGTGATTTTAGGAGTTGCCTAAGTATTTTTAATAATTCAACAAAGTTGCAGAAGTATTAAAAATACAGAAAACAGAGAAAACTGGAAAAAACTTACCTGGCGCCAGCACCCGGCCCACCTGCCGGCCCAGCCCAGCGCCGCTCCAGCGAGCTGCTTGCCGGCCAGGCAGGCAGGCAGGTGCCCGACGGCGACCGCAGCGCGCGCCACGCACCTGCTCGCCGCCTCGCCGCTCCCCTCGCCCGGTGACGTCGTGGATCGCCCTCCCTCTCTCCCCCAAACCCCCCAGACACCCCCTCTCCTCTCCAGCTCCTCCCCCTCGCGCTCCCCCGCCATGACCGACGCCACCACCGCCGTGCCTACGTCGTAGCCGTGCTCCCCGCCGCCCGTGCGTCCTCTCGTCGTGTCCAGGAGCTCCGCCGCTGTCCACTTCATCGAGCAAGCCGAGCCCCGAGCGCTCGCAACGCCCGAGCCCACCGCAACGACCTCGCCCGAACCGCCGTCGCCGGAGATCCCCTTCAACGCCGTCGTCGCTCCGGTCCGTCCCCGGCCGCACCAAGGGCCTCGTCGAACTCCCCGTGAGGTTAGCCATCTTCCCCTCTCCTCTTTTCTTGATCCCGAGCCGTGTAGCGACCTCCCAGAGCTCAACCGCACCCACCACCGTGGAGCTCATCGCCGACGTGCTCCCGGTCACCCTCCGGCCACTCCACGGTGTCCATCATGCTCCCCGCGTCACGTAGCACCTAACTAACTACTCCCCGCACCTCACCGACCCCCCTAGCGACAAGTTCGACTTCGGCCGAACTCCGGTGGCCGCCAAAGTCGTCGCCGGCGCCAACTCCGGACACCCCGACCCCAACGGACTCCACCAAGAGCTGCGGCTCGTCCTCAGCTCCACTCCGGTGGTCTCCGCGACTCGTTTGGTTGCCGAAACGGCAAAAACCACTTCCGTCGCCGCGTCGGGCTCGCCGGCGGCTAAACGCCGGTGCAGTCGACCCGGGTTTGACCACGGGTGGGCCCTGGTTGACTCCCCTGAGTCTATGACAGGTGGGGCCCAGCCCTGCTAACTAATTAGGATTAGTTTAAATTAATTTTAGTTTAATTAATCACACTGACACGCGGGACCCACTATCAGGTTTGACCCGGACGTGTCCCGTTGACCTGCTGACGTCACACTGACGTCAGGCTGACGCAGTAATTGATTTTCTGGAATTAATCTAATATAGGAAATTCCAGAATATAGTTTAAACTTCAAAAATTCATAACTTTTATTCTGTAACTCCAAATCAGACAAATTATATATGAAAAATGATCAGAAAAATCCAATCTATCCATCTGTACTATTTTCATGCATGATTAAACAAGTTAACCTGATGTTTAATGCAGAACAAGGAAAAACACTTTAAAGGGCCATGTTTGAGTTTGAAATTTGAATCTTTGATTCAAATTGGTTCAAACCCCTCTGGTCTTAGTTGCATTAGCCCAACACACTTATATTGCCATGTTTCATGCATGCATCATATTGTTGCACATTGTTTGGTGATGGTTGTGTATCGGTGTTCTTTGCGGCAGGTTCTGCCTCCGAGGAATACCGTGATTACCCTAACGAAGAACCGTATCAGTGCATCGGACCATCAGGCAAGCAACCAACCATTTGATCATATCGATACAATCCCATGTTCTCGCTCCTGCTCTCTTTTACTGTATGAAGACAACGCGTTTCAAACTGCTGTGTGCTACGGTAGTTGAACCCACTTCCTCTGCATGACCTGTCATTGCCACAGTAACTAGATGAAACCCACTAGCATGTGTAGGAGTTGATTGAGCCATATGTATGTGTTGTTCCTACCTTGCTATGCCTGCTATGCTTAGAGTCATGTCAGGTCTGGTTCATCTGGGTGATGGGCTAGAGTGAAATGATTATGCCGGTAATGAGAGTGGTGTGGTGAACAGGATTTGGTAAAGGTATCGATGAGAGGCCATGTAGGAGTACATGGTGGGTTGTTTCATTGAAGCCGACCTTAAGCACTGAGATATGTATGTGTGATTTAAGATACAGCTACTACCATGCATTGGGCCCTGAAATATGACCCCCCCTCTACTTCTTATTCACCCTAGCTCTCTGTCCAGGAGTTGCAAGTAGTTTCTGGTGTTTGTAGCCTACTGGAGGCCGTGGACAGTGCTGACCGTAGGGGTGGGCTGTGATGTGGTAGGTACGTGGCTGGGTGTACCGAATACCCGTTAGGTATCTCGGGAACCCTGTTCACATCGTTCGGGGCCGTATGGGAAACCTCGGCCGGACTCCCTGCGGATGGAACCTGGATAGGCGATAAACCTGGACTAGAGACTTAGGTGTTTAGGTAGGTCGTGGTCTACACCCACGTCGGCTTTCGCTTGAAGTCTGCCGAGCACATGTCGTGTGCAGACGCTAAGTGGTGGAAACATGTATGAAGAAGTACACCCCTGCAGGGTTATCATGATCTATTCGAATAGCCGCGTCCGCGGTAAAGGACTACTTGGTTGCCTATACAGTTCATAGACAAGTAGATGGAAACTACTAAAAGCCTCAAGATAAGTGTGAGTGCCGAGCATGGCTCTTCCGTAGGAAGACGGAGGGGGATCCTAGGTAGTGTATTGAAGTGGTGAGTAGTGGACTCGTGTGCGCAAAACCATTTCAAGTTGGAGTCTCATAGGATAGCCTAGCCAAGAGTCAAAGCTGGCTTGCTGCAATAACTCCACCAACCCTTCTTGATAATGTGCATGTATGTAGGATCTGATGTAAGTCTTGCTGAGTACCTTTGTACTCATGTTGCTATAATTTACATTTTTACAGAAGACGCTGCAACCCCTTCTGATGGGTTTTTCGTAGACGTTGACATCAATGAGTAGGCTAAGGCCCAGGTGGTGATCCTGAGCTTGTGAAGGACCACGTAGTATAGCTAGGCTTTCCAAGCCTCCTTTATTTTGCTAGTTGTCTGTACTCAGAGAAGTTACTTCCGCTGTTGGTTTGTATGACTGTATGACCTGAATGCTGGGTCGTGTGACCCGTATCTATGTGTATGCTATGTATGGCTCTCTGAGCCTTAAATAAAGTACTTGTGTCGTAGAGTCATGGTGTGATGCCATGTTGTATTTGCACATATCGAGCATATTGTGTGTATGTTATTGAAATGCTTGGTATGTGTGGGATCTGACTATCTAGTTGTTTATCTTTAGTAGCCACTCTTACCGGGAAATGTCTACTAGTGTTACCGCTGAGCCATGGTAGCTTGCTACTGCTCTAGAACACTTAGGCTGGCCGGCATGTGTCCTTCTTCGTTCCTGTGTCTGTCCCTTCGGGGAAATGTCACGCATTGAGTACCGGAGTCCTGTTAGCCCGCTACAGCCCGGTTTACCGGAGTCCTGCTAGCCCAGTGCTACAGCCCGGACCCACTTGCTGATGACCGACACATTTGAAGCTGGGTCATGGATGCTTGTCCCTGTAGGTCTGTGCCACTTTGGGTTTACGACTAGTCATGTCAGCCCGGGCTCCTTATCATATGGATGCTAGCGACACTATCATATACGTGAGCCAAAAGGCGCAAACGGTCCCGGGCAAAGGTAAGGCGACACCCGTGGGTATACCGTGCGTGAGGCCGCAAAGTGATATGAGGTGTTACAAGCTAGATCGATGTGACATTGAGTCGGGGTCCTGACAGCGTTGGCATCAGAGCCGGACTGCCTGTAGGTTCTCCAAGCCAAACTGGTCGATGTTGAGTCTAGAAATTCTTTAGTTATATGTAGGGGAATTGTTTGTGGGTTGGAACGTAAGGCTCTTTTTACTTCTTTATCTTATGACATTCTGATCTGAGTCAGTCTATTCTTCCACCGGGGGTTAAGGAATTAGGATCTATTCTCTCTATCAGGTTCACGTGTTACTAATTAGTAGTACCTTATAGGTTTGATGGATACAAGCCTAGTTCAGTTCTACTACCACATTATGTTGCTAGGATGGACTCAGAACTTGATATGATGATGTTGAGTGTGTATGAAATCCTTTGTCAAATGTCTCAAAATCCTTCTTGAGCATTTACAGTTGTTATGCTGCCGAAATTTTGCTAGAAATTCTAATGCCTTTGCATTATGGTTGTGCTTTCAGATGGCCACTCGCGACCTCAATCAAGTGGTTCGCCTGACTCGATGCCTAGATGTACCCGGCCATACCGCCATGTTGGTCAGGGTAATGACTGAGGCTGGATACCGTTGGTATCCTGAGTACATGGTCGAAGAGCAATTTCGGGACTTTAATCAAAGCCAGTATCTCTGCACTGTCAGGATATTTCCATCTTATCCTGGATCCACCGAGCCCCTTCACTACTCCTATGGACTCGGGGTTACTATTGAGATGGCTGTGCAGGACGCCGCCTACTCTATGATGACCATCATGCGAGTCAGGTCTGGCCTATTTCGGGACTCTGATTTTCGGTATATGCCAGGATCACTTCCGGGAGCACAAGGGTATCTCCAAGCTATCTATGCTGACCCCACTCAGGAGGATTCACGGACTCGCACTACTGCTGAGATGCTCGAGGATAAGGACCGTGAAAATCGGGCCTTGAGGCTAGAGCTTTTCAATACCCGTGCTGACCATTGGGCCACGTTGACTCGGTTTGCACCGGCTGTGCAAGCTGGATATTCGGATATGCGCGATCTCTATCCTGTGAGATCTGCTCTGCCAGACGTGATGGGTTGGCGTGATGTAGGAGGCATCACCCCACCTCGTGGTCCCCGCAGGCCACCGTCTGTTGGTCCAAGACCTCATCCTAGCCCCTATGGTCCTCAAGCTCCGCGGGATCGTCTGTTACCGGATGATCATGTTGAGCTTCCAGGCTATGGAGGAGATTTCTACGAGGACTACTACGGATCGGTCTGAGTTAGTGGTAGTATCACTAGTTCGTACTAGCTGTGTCGTCTATCGTCCTGCCTGACTCGTGGGATATGACCTAGTTTGTACCGCTTTCCGGAGGTGTACAAAAATAATGTATAGGAGCTTGGGATGCCTCCGATGAGATGTAATCCTCTTTTCACCGTAATAGTACCTTGTTTGGTCTTGTACTAAACCTTGTATGGTGTGTATGACGATGGAATAAAGAAGCAGTTTCTGTATCTACCATGTCATACGGATGATCATCTTGCATTCCGAGTTATTCCTTACATTCTGTATCCTGTGTCGGGATTTTATCATTCTGACTAAATCATTGTCTTGTTTACCTAGGATGGTCAACACGCGCACTAACCCTGCTCCTCAAGAGCAGGCCGAAGGCAGTGAAGTCAGGAATGCAAATCTGCCTCATCCTCCTTCCCTAGCCGAGGTTATGATGGAAGCTGAAAGAAACAAGCGGGAGACCAACCGTTTGTTGGAGCGTATTGAACAGAACACAGCACACCATCAGAGGACTAACGTGGTGTCACTCAGTGATTTCATCAAGTTACATCCACCCACGTTCCACCACTCCGTCGAGCCTCTCGACGCTGACGACTGGCTCCGAAGTATTTCTCACAAACTGCATTCTGCGTTAGTAGCTGAGGCTGACAAGGTCACCTTTGCTGCATATCATCTTGAAGGCCCCGCCAGTCTCTGGTGGGAGAATTATGGAGCTATGCGCCCAGCGGGCCATGTCACTACTTGGGCTGAATTCAGCGAGGCTTTCCGTGAACATCACATTCCGGAGGGTCTCATGGACCGTAAACATGAGGAATTTTGCAATTTCACCCAAGGCCGACTCTCTGTGGATGCTTACAGCAGGGAGTTCGGTAACCTCGCACGATATGCCACTGAGGAAGTTTCTACCGATGCCAAGAAGCAAGCAAGGTTTCGTAAGGGGCTTAGTCCTGAGCTTCGCCGCGACCTTCGTCTGCAGGAGTGCACATCTTTTCAGAAGCTTGTTAACAAGGCCATCAGTGCTGAGACTGGTCAGACTGATTATGACGCAACACGCAAGCATGGCCGTGACGTGGGTTCCTCACCCGGTGCTGGTCCTCAGAAGCGCCGCGTGTGGGTGCCCAACACTGCCCTGCCACCCAGGTTCACACCGAGGCCATCCTTCCAGGCGCCTCGCCCCGTTCAACAGTCTGCACCCGCCAAGCCCTATGGTGGTCCAACCAACAGTGCTCCTCCACGTACCAGTTCCGTGACTTGTTTCAAGTGTGGGGAATCTGGCCACTATATGCGTGAGTGTCCCCAGACCAACCCCAACCAATCTGCTAAAGCTGTTGGCCGTGGCAAGCCGACAGGGAAAGTGTTCCACGCCAAGCCCGCCACCGCTACACGTGGCCACGTCAACTGTATCTCTGCCGAAGAAGCTCAAGAGGATCCCAACATCGTTCTCGGTACGCTCCTTGTTAATTGCCACCCGGCATCTGTCCTTTTCGATACAGGAGCCTCTCATTCATTTATATCCGAGAACTATGCTCGTTTGCATAACACCGCATTCTGTGACATGCCATCCACTATGGAAATTTCTACTCCCGGTTCTAGATGGCAGACCTCCAGGGTAAGTTATGGAAATGAAATCCAAGTCGACAGACTTGTTTTCCTTGCATCTTTGATAGCTCTCAGATTTTCAGATATTAATATCATTTTGGGTATGGACTGGATGTCAGCTCATCATGCCAAAATTGATTGCTTCTCTAGGACTGTTCAACTCACTCATCCTTCGGGGAAGATAGTCAATGTCTTGACCCGAATAGCCAAGCGACAGTTATATTCTCTTAACACCAGCCCTTTGCCCGACCTTGAGGACGTTCCGGTAGTCCGTGACTTCCCGGATGTCTTCCCAGAGGAATTGCCAGGTGTTCCACCTGACAGGGATGTTGAGTTCGTAATAGACCTCATTCCAGGAACCATTCCGATTGCTAGAAGACCCTATAAGATGGCACCACTAGAACTAGCCGAGCTTAAGAAACAACTCGATGAGTCCTTGAAAAAGGGTTTCATCCGACCTAGTTCATCTCCGTGGGCTTGCCCCGTCCTCTTCGTCAAGAAGAAGGATGGTACGGATCGGATGGTTGTAGATTATCGACCTGTCAATTTGGTCACAATCAAGAACAAATATCCGCTCCCCAGGATCAACGACCTGTATGATCAGCTCGCTGGATCCTCAATCTTCTCCAAAATGGATTTGAGGTTGGGCTACCATCAAATCAAAATCAGAAACGGGGATATCCCTAAAACGGCCTTTGTTACTCGTTATGGCCAATACGAGTACACCGTCATGTCCTTCGGATTAACCAACGCTCCAGCCACCTTTTCTCGGTTAATGAACTCAATCTTCATGGAGTATTTGGATAAATTCGTCGTTGTTTACCTCGATGATATACTCATCTACTCCAAGAACGAGGAAGAACATGCCGAACATCTAAGGCTAGTGTTGAAGAAACTTCGAGAGCATCACCTTTGTGCCAAGTTTTCTAAATGTGAATTTTGGTTGTCAGAAGTGACCTATCTGGGTCATGTAATATCTGGTAAAGGTATTGCTGTTAACCCTGAGCGAGTTCAAGCCGTCCTTAATTGGACTCCACCTGAATCGGTCAAGCAAGTTCGGAGTTTTCTGGGCTTAGCGAGCTATTGCCGTCGCTTTGTCGAAAATTTCTCCAAAGTTGCTAAACCTCTAACCGAACTCCTCAAGAAAGATAAAAAGTTCGAATGGACTCCACAATGTGAGCACAGCTTTCAGGAACTGAAAAGGCGCCTGACTTCTGCTCCCGTACTGGTACCGCCAGACTTCTCTAAGGACTTTGTTATCTACTGCGACGCCTCGCGACAAGGACTAGGTTGCATTCTCATGCAAGATCGACACGTAATTGCTTACGCCTCACGGCAATTGCACCCACATGAGGAGAACTATCCTACTCATGATCTAGAGCTTGCAGCCGTAGTCTATGCACTTAAAACCTGGCGACATTACCTCCTTGGTAATCGCTGCGAAATATTCACTGATCACCAAAGTCTGAAGTACATCTTCACCCAATCGGATTTGAATCTCAGGCAAAGACGTTGGGTCGAGTTGATCACAGATTTCGACTTAGGAATAACGTACACCCCAGGGAAAGCCAACGTCATGGCTGATGCGCTAAGTCGAAAATCTTATTGTAACAACCTGATGTTACAACAAAGTCAACCGCTTCTCCATGAGGAATTTCGGAAGCTTAACCTTCACATTGTTCCTCAAGGATTTCTTTCCACCTTGGTGGCGAAACCTACTCTTACGGATCAAATCATCGCTGCCCAAAAGCGAGATAAGGGAATATCTAAAATCAAGGAGAACATTGCTAGCAGAAGTGCTAGTTGTTTCTCCACAAATGATCATGGTGTTGTGTACTTTGAGAACCGTCTAGTGGTTCCCAAGAACCAGCATCTACGGCAGTTGATCCTTAAGGAGGCTCATGAATCTCCTCTCACCATTCATCCCGGTAGTACCAAGATGTATCAGGACCTACGCCAGAGGTTCTGGTGGACTAGGATGAAGAGAGAAATTGCTCAGTATATTGCTAACTGCGACGTCTGCCGTCGTGTAAAAGCAGAGCATCAACGGCCTGCTGGCACCCTTCAACCCCTAGCTATTCCTGAATGGAAATGGGATAAAATTGGTATGGATTTCATTACCGGTTTTCCCAGGACCAAGAGAGGGCATAATGCTATCTTTGTCATTGTCGACCGCCTTTCCAATGTAGCTCATTTCTTACCTGTTCGTGAGAGTATAACCGCTAGTCAGTTGGCAGACTTATACATCTCCCGAATAGTGTCTCTCCATGGTGTTCCTTTGGAAATTAACTCGGATCGAGGAAGTCTTTTCACCTCTCGATTTTGGGAAAGTTTCCAAAATGCTATGGGAACCCGTCTTTCTTTTAGCACCGCTTTCCACCCTCAGTCGAGTGGTCAAGTGGAACGCGTCAACCAGATTCTAGAAGACATGCTTCGAGCCTCTGTTATCTCTTTCGGAATGGAGTGGGAGAAATGCCTTCCATTTGCCGAATTTGCTTACAACAACAGCTATCAATCTAGCTTGGGTAAAGCCCCTTTTGAAGTTCTCTATGGACGACGGTGTCGAACACCCCTTAACTGGTCAGAAACCGGGGAAAGACAATTCTTTGGCCCGGATATGATTCAGGAAGCAGAAGAGCAAGTTCGCATCGTTCGTGAAAAGTTGAAAACAGCCCAATCTCGTCAGAAGAGTCAATATGACCGAAAACATAAGGCTATGACTTTCGAGGTTGATGAGAAGGCTTACCTTCGGGTTACCCCTCTGAAGGGAACCCATCGTTTCGGTATCAAAGGCAAATTGGCTCCTCGTTACATTGGACCTTTTCGCATTCTCGCTAAACGAGGAGAAGTTGCCTACCAGTTGGAACTACCTCCGCATCTCTCCAGAGTCCACGATGTCTTCCACGTTTCTCAACTCAGGCGTTGCTTCTCGGATCCTATCCGTGGAGTGGACCACGAAACGCTTGATCTCCAAGATAATCTTACATATCGAGAGTACCCCATTCGTATCCTCGATCAGGCCGAGCGTACCACTCGACGTCATAATATCAAGTTTCTCAAAGTTCAGTGGTCGCACCATTCTGAGGATGAAGCAACTTGGGAAAGGGAGGATCGTCTTCGACTCGAGTATCCCGCCCTTTTTCCGGAGGAACCCAAATCTCGGGACGAGATTCTTTTGAGTGGGGGTGAGTTGTCACACCCTAGCTAGTCATGCATTAGAGTGTTGCATCATGTTTATTCTTTTATCAGAAACCTGAAATGGGGATGACAGAACCCCCAGTCCCCTCTGAAACCAATTAGAGTTTACTAAAAACTTTTTCAATGAACCTGAAATGCCCTTCTAAAATGCCCACCATTTTTGTCTTGGTTCAGAACCTCTGCCAAAAGTGATGCACATTTTCCTAAGCCATCTTAGGGTTTGTGAATTAAATCATAAATATTTGAATTTGGGCATTTAAAATTATATAAAATATTTAAATGCTCAAATATCTCCAAACTAAAATGTTTCATGTTGGAAATAATCCAACTATGGACCAGGAGTAGTTTGGTGATTTTAGGAGTTGCCTAAGTATTTTTAATAATTCAACAAAGTTGCAGAAGTATTAAAAATACAGAAAACAGAGAAAAATGGAAAAAACTTACCTGGCGCCAGCACCCGGCCCACCTGCCGGCCCAGCCCAGCGCCGCTCCAGCGAGTTGCTTGCCGGCCAGGCAGGCAGGCAGGTGCCCGACGGCGACCGCAGCGCGCGCCACGCACCTGCTCGCCGCCTCGCCGCTCCCCTCGCCCGGTGACGTCGTGGATCGCCCTCCCTCTCTCCCCCGAACCCCCCAGACACCCCCTCTCCTCTCCAGCTCCTCCCCCTCGCGCTCCCCCG